>NC_137816.1:47157243-47204427 GCF_963921795.1 Nannobrachium achirus
TGAGGTTTAAGATGTAAAGTGAGAAGATTGCAGGGGGGGTTGTGTGAATGGGATAAGAACCTGGCTATCAAGGCGAGCTATTAGGAATGGATTAGGTGAGGCCGGGGAAAGTCGAGCTTTAGCATCAAGCCGTATTACGGAGCATCGCTGGCGGCTTAGTTAGCTATGCTTAAAGATGGCTGAGCGGTGGAGTGTTGATGAGCTGAAGAGCACTGGCTGATTTTACACCATTTTAACGGCTAGTAACCGCCGTTATTTACACACACCATTATGGCCCGATATTTCTCAGGACTTGCCAAAGCCATTATGGGGGCACTTTATCGACCAACCTCCTAATCCTGGCACACAGAATGAACGAAGCCATCCCCTCCGTCCTATGCACTGTTGATGACCAAAGTATTTGTGAAACAAGTCGTAGAATCTGACAGTGTGGCTGTTACCTCCCTGTCCAGTCCTTTGCTATCCATAATAAATGGCTGTACATTATGTGTGCAGTTAATAATAATAATCTTTATTGTCCCCGAAGGGAAATTTGTCTTCACAAGTCTGTTCAACACAAAAAACAACAAAAAACCATATAACACAACACAAAACATCACAAGACATCATCAGGTCCCCACTATTCACAGAAAACCATCCTAGCGACGGGGCAGATTGTTTAGTGCAGCGATGGCTGAGGGGACAAAACTCCTGCTAAACCGTACCTTGTGCCACTTCAAGGTTCTGTATCTTCACCCGATGGCAAGAGGTCAAGTAGCGATACAGAAGATGATCAGTGTCATTTGTTATTGACAGTGCTAAGCGTGTGATGGCCTTATCGTTCATATCAGCAAGTGTGGGTGTGGGAAGCCTGATGATCTTGGAAGCAATACAGGTAATACTGTAAAGTTTGTTTCTGTTAGGCGTGGACAGTATAGTGAAGAAACATGCTGAGCAATACAACAGAATAGGTTGAACAATGCTTTTGTATAGTAATAACAGAAACAGTTGGTGAGCAAAGTGTTTGACCCAGCCGCACAGCAAGGAGGTAAGCAACAAAAACTAACTGAAAGGTTTGGGAGTTGGAGTGGAGCGAGGGCTCCACTTGACTGGCACGGGAAACTGGAAATGCCAATAGGACAAGGTGTTTCAGTAATAATGAAAGTCTGCACAACAACTTTGCTCCTTAGTGTTTCATTTATTTGAAAACACTGTCATAATTGCAGGGTACACCACGTTACGGACATTGTTGGCCTTTATTAGGTGTCACCTGCCAACAATGGCCGAAACATTTTGTCATTTTGTGTCCAGCACCAGCAAGGAACTGAATGTTCGGTAATAACGATCACAGAGAAAAATAAATAAATGGCAGGCTGCCACGGTAACTGCGTGAAGTGAAAACAGGATGCCACTGTAACTGCGTTAAAGCTAAGCAAGCTAGAACGAACTCCAACTACTTATGAGCTAATACTTGGTGAAGGAGAAGGTGAGTGTTCGCTCAGTAGCCAGGGAGTCCTCCAGGGAATTGGAGCACCACAAAAACCACTCGGGAACGTCGAGGTAGAGGACCGCGGAAGGTGCAGAATGTGGATGTGGCGGTGAGGACAGGCGCGCCGTACCGTAACACAAAGCACAATGCAGTGTTCCGTGGCAAAGCCGCACTATACAGAAGAATGCTGGATTGGAAATGTCGACAAACTGGCTTCCTGTGTGTGTGTGTGTGTGTGTGTGTGTGTCCTACTGTGGTCTACATCAGTGGTTCTCAACCTGAGGGTCGGGACCCCCAGCTGGTCCCCAAATTATTTTGGGGGGTCCCCAGATGATTGACTTAATGTGCAACATTGTATTCTCTCTCAACAGTAAACAATTCAACATTTTTAAGCGCAGGTTTAAGCGCATAGAGGGTATATGCACATTTCTAAACTGACAATTTAAGGACTTTTTTTATACCTCTAAAATGACAAATTAAATATTGGCCAAATTGTCAAATATTAGAGGCGGAATTTGTGAAAATAGCCGATCTACATGCTCACAACGCCGTTGTGAGCATGTAGATCTGCTATTTTCACAATAGAACCATGTTATACAATATGTAATGCCGCAACTCTTAGTGCTTGTCAGGGTGGGGGGGTCCCCAGTTAAAATATGATTATTTTGGGGGTCGCAGCCTGAAAAGGTTGAGAACCCCTGGTTTATATCGCCTCTGTTCAACTGTAACTAGTGATCTGTATACATTACTGTAAACA
Organism: Nannobrachium achirus; assembly: GCF_963921795.1. Taxonomy (NCBI): domain Eukaryota; kingdom Metazoa; phylum Chordata; class Actinopteri; order Myctophiformes; family Myctophidae; genus Nannobrachium; species Nannobrachium achirus. The sequence goes on from NC_137816.1 coordinate 47,159,469, forward strand.
CATCATCTGTAAGTACAAAAGTGCCTCAAAGGAAACATGTTGGTGTATATGAGATTCCCCCAAAAATAACTGCTTTTGACATGCAGGGAGTATCAACTATGATTCATGACTCATTTCAGAAGCTGTATACTTTATGGCCAACAGTGGTTGAGGTTTGTGATCTCATGAACCTAGTGGCATGAGCTGAGATTGGTCTACTTTTATGGGGGCAGACTGGGCAGACATGCTGCATAGACAGACAAAACGCTGTTCTCGGAACGGCTCTGCCTTTTGGCCACGACTGGAGAGAGACGGAGAAACATTTGTCCGATGTGTGTGTGTGTGCGGCGCGATCGGCTGCTTTTGTCATTGTCCAGTGTGTGTGTGTGTGTGTGTGTGTGTGATGTCATGGGTTATCATATGTCAGGGCGAGGGGGCGACAGCAGGCTCCGGGTTCTAATCCCTCTGTCATGACGATTACACGCGTGCCCGTGTGTCTGGAGCCACTGGCACACCTGTCCCCATTCCTTCATTGTCAAAGAGAGAGAGAGACAGAGGGGGGGGGGGGGAGGGGAGAGTAAATTTAACGATGAGGGTGGCATGGGGACAACTTTTCCCTTGTCCGAGAAGTCAGAATTAGAAATGATAAAGGGAGAGAGAGAGAGAGAGAGAGAGAGAGCAGCGTTAGGGCACTGGTTTGTTCTCGGTCTCTCTGTTGGTGGCAGGGCCCAGAGAGATGCTTGAGACTTGGAGACGGCTCTTTATAAGGCACACACGCTGTTCTCACCCTGACAGAGTGCTTTTAAGAGGCAAAAGAGTCTGTCCTCTTGTGTGTGTGTGTGTGTGTGTGTGTGTGTGTGTGTGTGTGTGTGTGTGTGTGTGTGTGTGTGTGTGTGTGTGTGTGTGTGTGTGTGTGTGTGTGTGTGTGTGTGTGTGTGTGTGTGTGTGTGTGTGTGTGAGAGCTGTTGAGAGAGAGAGAGAGAGGAGCTTGTCTGCCTTTGAGAAAGTGGCTCTTAAAACCAGTGTGAATAGAGTCATCCTTAGCTGCTCCCGTTTTCATGTGAGGCAACGACTGTTTCTCACTCTTCTCTCTCTCTCTCTCTCTCTCTCTCTCTCTCTCTCTCTCTCTCTCTCTCTCTCTCTCTGCCTAATCAATCACCATGCCCCCTCTCCCTCTCTCTCTCTCCCTCTCTCCCGGTGCAGTTCTATTCCGTCTCTCTTTTCTCTGGGCTAAAGGGTTCCCCATTCTCTCCATCCCTCCTGTGAAGTGAGTGGCGGCGGTGGGGGGGTGGTGGGGGGTGTCAAATGAGGAGGAGGAGGAGGGGGTGAGGGTGGCTCCGAGAGACTCGAAGGAAGAAAGAGGGCGCGAGAGAGTGAACATTTGAAAGGAGAGCATAAAGAAGGGAAATAGTTCCTCCAGTCCCTTTTATTTAAAGGTATGTTTAACTGCAGGCCCAGGCCTCTTGTGGGGGGGGGGGGGGGGGGGGGCTCCCCTCAGAACCCTGCCGGGTATTGTGGGAGAACTGGACTGCTGCGGGGGTGTGGGGGGTGTGGGGGGGTGATGTGTGTTGCGGTAGGTAGTCACTGGAACTGACGAATGAAAGGGCCGCAGCAGCAGTTATATGACACGCATGATTCTCAGAATCACAGAGCAGAGCAACTGTTTTACTGGTGTTTATGAGCTAGCTGTAGACCACTAGAAAGTCATTGCCGCTTCAGGGTGTTGTGATTACTGCATTTGGTTGGTATAATCCCTATTTTACCAAAGGCCTTTGGTGCACTGAAATGGGGACAGTGTGCATGGAAGTGTATGGATTGCTATGACTAGTGATGACCAGTAAGGCTCCCTATTCGGAAGATTAGCAAATGTCAGGTCACATGTATACACAAATAGGCCTGTAAGTGCCCTTGGTTCTGATGACATGACTGTAGACATACTGTGTACCGCTTTGCGTGATTTTAGGGCAAAATCTGTAGGAGCAGTGTCCAAAAATGTGTTTTGCAAGAAACGGCCTCATAGTGGCGCTAGAAGAGGGCCATGTGAGAAAATGGTTGTGGTTTGGCAGCCAAGGGGTGTGTGTGCAAAGTTTGGCATGGATCGGGGCAACGGTGGCTGAGATATGAGTAGGGCAAAAGTGTGACGTGACGTGACAGACTGACTTGACAGACAGCTGGTGGAGGTTTTGATAGTAACTGCGACCTGACGGTTGCAATCAGTATGGTCAGGATTTGATGATACTACCATCGATAGTGCAATACTGCCTATCTGTGCAAATATTTGTTATGCTTTTGTCAACATGCCACTCATTCAACTTCGCACTCGATGCTGCACTTCCACGGGTGCTTGGAAATAACACCTGCCAAGTGTGAAGTCAATCGGATGAACAGTTCGTGAGATACACTGCAGCCTCCGGTGAACCGCTCATCCGATCTACTTCACACTCGACACCGAACTCGCTGAATACATTATGCTAACTACTGTATACCAAGGGTCTTCAACGGGGTCCGGGACCCCTAGGGGGTCCTCAGAGTTACTACAGGGGCTTCTAGATTGGCTATCTAGATCGGCTATTTTTGGCAAAGAGGTTTGGTGTAGAGGGGAAAAAGAGCAGACTAAGTACAGAGTGAAAGGTCAAGTTTATTAAGTATTGACAGTTCAAGTGGTTAAATATCTGAAAACACACATTGACATGAATCCAAAATACACTGATCATGATCGTGTAATGAAACCGAAAATAGCCGATCTACAAGCTCACAACGCCTCGCAGTGCGAGCTTGTAGATCTGCTATTTTTGGCTAAAGTTCTCAGAATATGGAGAGAAAAAGTTTCTATCACACAAAGATTTGGAGGACCCCCTGTAGTAACTCTTACTCTGGGGACCCCCTAGGGGTCCCGGACCCCCTGTTGAAGACCCCTGGTGTGCAGCGTAAAAGGAGGGGGCTCCGTATACTGTGTACACCCGTATATAGCGTAGTATACTGAGACTCCGGTCAACTAAGTATATGGGGTTTAAAGTGGTTGAATGCCAACCAAATGATGCCTTCCAATGCCTGGAAGGTGAGTGGAAGTAACCCTTAAATTAACCAGTATACACACTGTGAGATATATAACCATACCTTCTGCTATGAAGGGAATTGTAAAACCCTCAATCAAAGCTGACATGTCTACTCATTAAACCTGGTAGTCACGTAGTTTAATTTGAGATGCGAGGTGATGAGTGCAGGGCCAAAACAAAACAAATTCTACTGTATACAGTAGAGGTAGCTGGGAATCCCAGGCTTTCATTTGACGCTAGATTACATAATACCATTATACAGATGATTAAAAAAACAAAACTATATTATTCTGAAACATCAAAGGACTCTAAATGGTAAAATGGTAAATGGTGCATTTATATAGCGCCTTTATCCAAGGCGCTTTACAATGATTGTGCGTTACATTCACCCATTCACACACAGATGGCGGAGGGAACCATGCAAGGCAATCAGGGGTTCAGTGTCTTGCTCAATGGCACTTCGACACTAACTCTGGGGGAGCCCGGGATCGAACTGGGAACCTGAACTGTTCCCATGCGGCCGCTCTACCTCCTGAGCCACTGCCGCCCCCAGTGGGGCTTAAATGCTAGTTACTTTGCAGATATAAATGATTATATTATAAAACATACATTAATCCACATTAGCCCTATTTTATACCTAGGTTATTTGAAAATTGCCGGTCTACAAGCTCACAACGCGTCACATTGCGACGCGTTTGTAGATCTGCTGTCCGGCCGCCCCAATCTACAAGTATGTATCCAAAAGAAAATTCCCTGGCCCTTGCAGTAATCTTTCCGCTGTGTGCGAATTTCATGTGCATTTCTGCTTTGTATATTTGGATAGCACAGTATAGAAGAACGACAGGGCAGATAGGTGATGACATACTGTACATACTGTACATGTGCCAAATTCTGGCAGTCACAAACAGGTCTGTGCCTGTACGGCGTAAGCCATCACCTGGCAAACCCCACAGATACATACTGTACATACTGTTTATAGTTAATACATCGTTATTATTATCTGTCGTGAAGAGACTCAATGCCGTCTGGGACTTTGCATATTGTAATATTATGATATGGCTATGTGACACCTTGTGGCTGTGGGTCAAAAGTGCCGATCCAAAAACACAGATAAAATGACATCATATAATCATCCCCTCCCCTTTTACCATTCACCCAACACTGTGGGTATGGCTAACTTCAGCTGGGTCACCACCCACCTGACAACCAGGCATACTTAATGAACTGGTGGGTGTGGCCACATAAAAACCTAATTTTAACACTTTCTGTACACTTTTTTGGAAAAAATCTTCCTTCTAGTATAATCATATTACCTGATAATCATGTTTTGGGGGGGTGGGAATCATGGCACTTCATCTTTAAGCCTTATGAAATTGTCAGAAAGAGTGAAGATGGCCGATCTACAAGCTCACAATGTGTCGCGATGTGAAAATTGAAACAATACAATATCATCGTCAGATTCGCCCCCTGCCTGCGCTAGCTTGGATAGTATTCTATTGTCTCCAGGACTATGAGAGAGAGAGACAGAGGGAGAGAGAGATGCTGTTGGGTTGTGTCCCAGTCCACTGCTCCAAGTTGGGCCCCCTCGGAGCCTGGAATGCCTTGAGGAGGAGGAGAGGAGAGAGAGGAGGAGGTGGCCATGTTGATTAGTGATCACTTGCTCGCACTCACACACACACACACACACACACACACACACACACACACACACACACACACACACACACACACACACACACACACACACACACACACACACACACACACACAACACACACAACACACACAAATAAACACACATACACACACACGGCACAGCACACACACACTCATCTCACACAAATAAACACACACACACACACACACACACACACACACACACACACACATATCCTGAGAGCGACCACGCGGTTAACTCTAGCTCAAGTTCATTGTGGCTGAGGTTCCGGAGGAGGAGCAGTAATTAAAGAGCTTTGAGAGGAGGGGCCCCCAGCCTCACACACTCTGTTAGATGCATTTCAGCCCCCAAATCCCAACCTCCCCCCCTCTCTCTCTCACCCCCAGCCCATAATCCCTATAGGAATAAACAAATTGGGCTTTTCAAGCTACAAACTGGGCCTGGGGCGCACTGTAATGGGAGAGAGAGAGAGAGAGAGAATGAGATACAGCGAGAGAAATGGAAAGATCAACAACATGTGTTCCTTAGCCAGTGCCCCACCCCCTTGCGTGCGTGCGTGCGTGCGTGCGTGTGTGTGTGATGTGCAGTGGTGGAAAAAGTACTCAAATGTTTTACTTAAGTAACAGTATCAATAGTGCAATGTAGAAATTACAAGTAAAAGTCCAGAATTCAAAATGTACTTGAGTAAAAGTATGAAAGTGTTGGCATCAAAATGTACTTAAAGTACCAAAAGTAAAAGTACAAAATGTGATCTGCAAAGTAACTAGTAACTAAAGGTTTCAAATAATTGTAGTGGAGTAAAAGTACAATATTTGAGATCCGAGATGTAGTGGAGTAAAAGTAAAAGTATTGGAAATTGGAAATACTCAAGTAGAGTACAAATAGTTCAAAGTTGTACTTAAGTACAGTACTTAAGTAAATGTACTTAGTTACTTACTTTACACCACTGGTGTGTGCGTATGCGTGCGTGTGTGTGGGTGATGTGTGTGGTAAGTAACTGATTGCTCTCAGCTCTGGTTGGTTGGTGCAGCAGCGGTTGGTTGGTTGCGTGTGGAGCGCATGTATCAAAACAACATCCCGGTTCCAACAATGGAACAAGGGCGGAGTGCTTGTTTTCGGTGGAGATGACGGAGGCGCGCCGGCGTTATATTATAAACACACTCTGATCTAGTTATAACAGCAATCATGACATAGGCTATTTATTATAATCACTAATTCACTATGAAGTGTCTTTAATTATACTTAAAGTAAAAATAGTCAAATAACAAGGACAAATTGTTCTGCACACAACCTTATCAAACCAAAATGCCTAAACTACTGTAAATGTAGGTCTATTATAACTATGATAATGGCTCTTGTAAGTCCCAATTATTAAGTAGAAAACTTGACCTTATAAATATATAATGTTTATAATGTGTTATGATTATTTATTGTGTTATATGTAATGAAACATTGCATGTAGGCCTATTATATTACCTATAACCTATACACGAGTGAGCTCTTGGCACCTCCGCGCGGTCCAGGCGAACACAACGGAGCGCTCCCTACCTCCGGTTCAGCCAATCACAAGCTTCCACTGCTGGAAGCGGGATGTTGTTTTGATACACGTGTGTGGAGCAGAGTTGGGTTGGTTGGTGCAGCAGATTGGTTGGTTGGTTGCGTGTGGAGCAGAGTTGGGCCCAGGGCTCGGACAAAGAGTTCCCTGGCTTTGTTTCCCCCCAGTAATCCATGGGCGTGGCGGTGGGGAGAGATTAGCCAAGCTACCTATTAACAAACACCTGAGCTGTTTATGTATTCCTGTGCTTTGTGAGGAAGGAAGGACCCAACGTGTGACTTCCTCTCCGTCCATCTGCTAACACCAGGCTAATGACAGCTTTCCCACCTCTGGTCTACACTGACTTCCACGCATTTGTCTCTTAAACCACTGGTTCTCAACCTGTGGGTCAGGACCCCCAGAGGGGTCCCCAGATGATTAACTTAATGTGCAACATTGTTTTCTCACTCAGCAGTAAACAAACCAACATAAAGTTTAAGTGTATAGAGGGTATCTGCACATTTCTAAAGTGGCAATTTAAGGACTTTTTAATACCTCTAAAATTACAATTAAACATTGCCAAACTGTCAAATTGTGAAAATAGCAGATCTACATGCTCACAACGGCGTTGTGAGCATAATAGAACTATGTTATAGGCTATAAAATGTAATGCCTCAACTCTTAGTGCTCGTCAGGGTGGGGGGTCCCCAGTTAAAATATGATTTATTTTGGGGGTCGCGGCCTGAAAAGGTTGAGAACCACTGTCTTAAACCAGTGGTTCCCAAACACTGGCTCGGGACCTATTTGTGGGTCGTGGACACGTCTTTGTGATCCCTTAATTTTTTTGATTCCTACATTTTGCTTTTAATTATGTCTAATTTCTCTTGTGGGTCACGGGCTAAAACATTTGGGAACCACTGGTCTAAACTAACGTGCTTTGCATGCTCTCTGTGTGTCGCATGTGTTATGCATCAGCCAAATTCCTTTATTGGGACAATAAAGCCTTGATGCGTTGCATGTACGGATTGCATGCACGCACGCACACACTCGCATGCGCGTCACTGAGACAGCTGATAATGTTAGTTGCCGTTGCATTCCTTGAGGTAATATGGCTGCATCCAGCTTTGAGGGTGCTATGTATGAGACATCAAAGCCCCCAGGAAATAACTTACACCTCTTCCCCTCTCCCACTGACATATCCACTTCCTTCCCACAACTCTGTCACTACACAGTACACACACACACACACACACACACACACACACACACACACACACACCGATTGCATATGCCCCCCAACACATAGTCAATGTGCGCACAGTTCACTTAATGATGACTCCTGATGCATGCTGCTGGCTCCCGTTTAGCAGACGCAATCAGGATGTCTGTTTCACACACAGAGAAACTCTAGAGAGATGCCCCCTCAGCCAACTGGCCCAGGAACTCTGTACACAAGCAGAGCTACCGCACAGACAATTCACTGGACTAAACCAAATTATAAAACTTTTTTTTTTGGGCCCTAAACAGAGAATACACCATGGCAGAATTCCTGAGCAAGGTGACCGACCCAAATCAAAGAAAAATCGTGACTAGGTACAGACTCAGTGAGCACAGTCTTGCAATCGAGAAAGGACGTCATAGACATACCTGGCTCCCTAGAGAACACAGACTTTGCACCAACTGCACACAAAATGAAGTGGAAACTGAGCTACACTTCTTAACCACCTGTGTGTGTGTGTGTGTGTGTGTGTGTGTGTGTGTGTGTGTGTGTGTGTGTGTGTGTGTGTGTGTGTGTGTGTGTGTGTGTGTGTGTGTGTGTGTGTGTGTGTGTGTGTGTGTGTGTGTGTGTGTGTGTGTGTGTGTGTGTGTGTGTGTGTGTGTGTGTGTGTGTGTGTGTGTGTGCGCGCGCGCATTAGTGATGTGTCGTTCATGAGTGATTCGTTCATAAGAATCGAATCACTAGCATGACGCGTGAACGATTCGTTCAAATTCCTAAAATGGGTCGTTCACACTTTCGTTCACACCCCCGCCCCTCACCCTAATAGCCCCGGCCGGCAGACAGGACGCGACGGCAGGTTGTACTCGTGACGTACTAAAAACGCTTCCGCGATTGTGTTTTTCACGGGACGATCGCGCTATGAACGATCATTTGAACGAATCTTTTGAACAGATCAATACCGTGAACGTGAACGAAATGATCCGTTCACTGAAATGAACGGGATTGCCCATCACTAATGTGCATGCTGAAGTGTGGCCACTGGCCAGCAGCCTCCACCAAAATGTGTGGGGGGTGGGGCTCGACACCTGGGCAAGTCAATTCAGCGTTACTACACCCCCACCACCCCCACTCTGGGGTGGGGGCTGGAGTCTGTACCACACCAGGGTGGCTAATGATTAATTAGAAGGCCTTATTTAATCATTAAAGGCGTTTACCCAGACTCATCTAGAGGTCAGTATTAAAGACAGACAAAGGCTTGTCTGTAGATGGGTCAGACTGCAAGGGGGGGACTCATGGAGTTGATGAGGTTTTTGCTCTCAATTCAATTTCAATTCAAAGGGCTTTATTGGCATGAGAAAACATACGTTTACATTGCCAAAGCAGAAGTGTACACAGAACAATACAATACAATCAATATAATACAATCAAAATAAAATATGTACAATTTGAAGGGGTGGAACAGTTTTCATGTATGGAGATTACTCGATGCAGACAGTGCAAGGATGTATACACTATGCACCATGATCGGTGGTCTTTAAGATGGTTGTGTTCCATTTGATATCCTTCTATCAAAGCAGCTCACGAATCTTGCTGCTGTGTTTGCACATTGTTTTACTTCACCCACCAGTTATGGGAGTTTTTCATCATTGGTCATGTTTTCAAACTCTCTTTGTGTGGTTATGATCTGTGGGAAGTATGTGTCTCTGATGTCTTGGTACAGTGGACAGGCGGTTAGGAATTGTAGCTCAGTTTCCACTTCATTTTGTGTGCAATGGGTGCAAAGTCTGTTTTCTCTATAGGGAGCCAGGTACTGTATGCCTATGACGGCCTTTCTCGATTGCAAGACTGTGCTCACTGAGTCTGTACCTAGTCAAGCTCTCTCTCTCTCCCTATAAGATCTACTGAAGTCACTTCCGTTTTTCACGGAGACACTTGACTCCTCCGACGCTGAGGTGTGGGGGTGTGTGTGTGTGTGTGTGTGTGTGTTTGTGTGTTTGTGTGTGTGTGTGTGTACATTGTAACAGCCAGAACACAGAGAGCTAGGGTTGGGGGGCGGCAGCCGCGGCACACAATGCTACAAAAGATTCCACCAAAGCCAGGCGGCGTCCATAAGAAAGCGTGCAGAACCCATTTTCCATTCTCTGGGCTCTCGCCTTTCAAAAGACCCCTTATATATTTCTTTATCCTCCCCGAAAATACCTCCTCCGAACTTGTTTCAAGTGACAAGAAAGAAGAAAGGAGAAATAAGAACATAATCTGCTTTTGGTCGACGGGGCTGGAGAGACGGAGCGGAGGAGGAGTGCGAGAGTTCCCCTTCCTCCTAACGCTGGCTCCTCCTCCTTTCATCTCCTCCTATACTCCCCGCTCGCTCGTCTCTCTGGAGCCCCGGGGCTCTGGGGGGGGGACACCATCCGTACCCCCCTACTACCCCCCTACCAGGCACGTGCACACATAGACATCAAAGGGGGCTTGAGCCCCTGCCCTTTTATCCGTCAGTAAAAAGTGCTCTCTCCAGACCATGAATGCAGTTTTTACTATGATGAAAGAAATGCAAATGCCCCTCTTTCCATGCCATACATGAAGGCAGCATGCAAGAGAATTGCCTCTTGAACTTGAATGCAGCATCTTATGTTGAAAGAATTTCCCTCTCTGTGTAGAAATCACCAAAAGTAGGGTGACCAGACATCCCGGTTTGTCCCGTTTTCAAGCTGCGTGTCCCGGTGTCCCGACAAATATCTCTAAAACACGGTTTTCAACATTCGTGTGTGGGGTAACATGCACATTGCTTTTAGGGTCCCGGTTTTAGGCAACAGTGGTTCGCGTCCCGGTTTGAGCGGCCGAAAATATGGTCACCCTAACCAAAAGGCCCTTTTTAGAAATGTCAGACCCTGCCTCTCCAACATTCTCTGCACGTCCCTGCCCCCTAACAGCCCTCCGGCCCTGTGCGTTTCACCCTGTCACTCCGCTGCTTCAGTCGGTGCTTTCACCCCCCTCTTCACACCACTGACCCCTTGTCGGCGTTGTCATCATCATCAAAGGGCTTCCTCTACTCACAGCTGCTGCTGCTTGCTGCTGCCGGTGCCTCTCTCTCTCTCTCTCACTCACTCTCTCAAATCTAAACTAGGCTATGGGGTGCTGGTGGTGGTGGTGGGGGGGGGGGGGGGGTTGATACGCTCAGATCCTCCCTGTTTAATCAAAGACCAGAATATTCTGTCAGCGCTGTTCCGTTCCCCCCCGCTCGCTGCCAGCCCCCCCCCCCCCCCCCCGCTACCACCCACCTCCACCTCCTTCTCCTCCTCCTCCTCTTCCAAAACTTTCAACTCTTTCCTACAAAGCGTGGTGCTTTAGAACCTCCCATGCTAAACCCTTTCTTTCCCTCTCTCTCTCTCCATCTCTCCCTCTTTCCCCCTGTTTTTCTGTTCTGTGGTTTTGTTCTCTCTCTCTCTCTCTCTCTCTCTCTCTCTCTCTCTCTCTCTCTTTCTCTGAAGTAGTGTTTATCTGTCGTGTGGAACGTAACAAGAGAGAAGAGATCTCCTCTCCGCGGATCCGTCTGTGACGAATAGTTAAAGCGAAAGAACGCGTAGCGTTCGTGTGGGATGAGGGGTGTGTGCGTTTTCAAAGGGGAAAACAGAGAAAAGCGAATTATATCATTTCTCTCTCGTCTGTTTGAGCTCTGCGATGGCTCGTCTTTCTTAGTTTTTTTTTTACTAAGGAAACGAAAGCCTGTAGCTTTTTTTCCACAAGCCCAGCATTCTGTTCTGTCGTATACAATCACAGCGTCATTCTCCCCCTCACAGTGAGACGCGCTTTGAGCTTGTAGATCGGATATTTTTGCTACTTTGAGAGCCATGCCATATGCATATTCCCACAACTAGTGGCACAATGAAAGTGGCGTGTGTGTGTGTGTGTGTGTGTGTGTGTGTGTGTGTGTGTGTGTGTGTGTGTGTGTGTGTGTGTGTGTGTGTGTGTGTGTGTGTGTGTGTGTGTGTGTGTGTGTGTGTGTGTGTGTGTGTGTGTGTGTGTGTGTGTGTGTGTGTGTGTGTGTGTGTGTGTGTGTGTGTGTCCTCAATGCCAGCTGCCTGCAGCAGTGGGCCAGGTACAAGTCTGAGCAGGCCGGAGACTCAGACATGCGGCCCGGTGTTGAGTGCCAGAGCTCACCCAACACTGCTGTTGTCTTCTCGTTAATCTCTACTCCACAAGAGGCTGCTGTACTCTGCTGCAATGGAGGAGGGGAGGGTGTACGTGTCATGTGTGGTATTAATAGGATAAACTTTGTTGTTTATAATGTGGAAAACTGGCTTTGGCATCACTGTGGTGTGAGCGTGCATGTGCACGTGCGTGTGTACGTGTGTGTGTGTGTGTGTGTGTGCTGACCCAGACAGGCAGTCTTTTAATCAGCCATGGCTGGAAACAGACAGGAAGAGATCTAGACGTCAGACTCTGTGTGGAAGAGCTGTCACTCAACCTCTGATGAGGACAGAAGGACGAGAGAGAGAGAGAGAGAGAGAGGGAGAGAGAGGGAGAAGGAAAGAGAGAGAGACAGATGGAGGTAGAGAGAGAAGGAAAGAGAGAGACAATGAATGCAATATGTGCAGATAACGGGTAGCAATTGGTGTGTGCGTGCGTGTGTGTGTGTGTGTGTGTGTGTGTGCTCGCGTGCTTGTGTCACTTACACCCCGCTAACCGTGAAATATTACGGTCGTTCCGTTTGTGGGGACGGCGGAGGGTCATTTGGGCTCCATTTGTTATGGCATAAAACAAATTTGTCTTTTAGAATGAATGACGCGATTAGAGGCAAGACGGACGCACTTGCCGGGCCGGCACACCCATGACCCATCGGCAGCAATAATGCACTGAAGAGGAAGACGAAGAAGAATGCCCCCCCCCCCCCCCCCCCCCCCCCTCCTCGCCTGACACGTATGGGGGGGTTGGAGTCACCTGTTTGTGTGTCCCTGGACCTGGTCCTCACATCACAGGACAAACGTTTATCACAGGGTCTTCAAGTGGTTAATATAAAAAAGGATAAAAAAAAGTTTCTTTTACACAAAGATTTGGAGGACCCCCTGTAGTAACTCTGAGGACCCCTTAGGGGTCCCGGCACCGTCTGTTGAAGTGTCTTGGTTTAGGGATAGAGCTTAGCCTTTTTCTGCATTTTATTGATAGACCACAGTGACAGTGAGAGACAGTCGGGGAGTGACATGCAGCAAGGTGTGTCGCCCGGGGCTTGGGACTCGAACGTGGGTCTCGCTGTCCGGCATTAGAATCCTAACCACTCTGCTATAATGGGCGCCACTGCTGGCCACATTTTTCTGAGGAAAACTGTTAAAACTAAATTTTAGAAACGCCTTAGCCAGCTGCTAGCCTGTGCTATTTATGTGTGTTGCCCCCATCTCATTCCATTGCTGATGTATTGAAGCTTATGAGTGTATCTATATTGTCTCTCTCTCTCTCTCTCTCTCTCTCCCGTACGGCTTCAGTGGGAGGGAGAGGTCAACAGGGGCCACACAGAGATTGATGTCTTCATATCTCCAGATGCCTTAGGGCCAAATCAGCTCAATTTGAGCCCGCCCGCATCCCGGTTGCTGTGTTATGAATGTCGAAACCAGAATGCCAATGACATCTTTATGTGGTGATATTAAGCAACAATCGAGAGCTGGAGGACCTTTGAAATGGATTGAACCATTGATCACACAATTCTCCTCCCCTCTCTGTCTTCTTAATTGTTTTTTATTTTTCTTCTCCCCCTTGGTTTTTATAGTTCATCTGGGCCAACAACATAATGAGGAGGGCAGGGTTGTAACAGATTATTTGATTGCGGCGTTTCCAAATTAAACTTTAATGAGCATTGTGCCTCCGCGTCCACGCTAAAAATCTTTATGAACTATTAACGGTTCTAATGACAAAGCAATTCTGCGCCGGAGGGGCTTGGTTATCGCACACACAACTGTCGAACTAGATCAGTGGTTACCCAGAGACAATATAACGCTTTAGACCCCCTTAGTGGATTCACTTGGATCAAAAGCCTCTTTTGGCCTTCTGTGTCTCATGTACTCGCAGAACTCCCACGTTTTTGTATTTATTATGTGTCAAACCGAAGTGGACTTCTCCTCCCTCCCTCTTTTTCTTCTACAAAGACAAAGATTAAGAACTACCATTATCAGTACCAGGGACCGGCCTGGTGAAGCAACCATTTGAGTTATGTTTAAAGGTTGTATTTGGCTGATGGAGTGGGTTGCTGTTGTTTCTGCACTCTAGAGTTGTAAGACTTGTATTTTAGCGTCAACCAACTGTAGCTAGAGCCGGCGAGCAGGGTTGAAGTCGAATGTGGGTTTGGAGTGTATCTCTGTTGTTGTTGTTGTTGTTTGCTTTGCTTTTGAGCACACTAATGGAATGTGTTTTCACCAGAAGTTCTAGTACACTCACTCACTCACTCACTCACTCACTCACTCACTCACTGTGTGTGCTCACTTTGTGTTCTCTGTGTTGTTATATGATTGTTAAGCACATAATGGATTATACACTCCATAGTAACACAGTCTTTCAGAGCCTATAATTAGCCTCAGTGAAGCTGAGCATCATTAACCACACGCACATACACTCTAAAGTGTGCACAGATAGATAAAGCCGGAAATTCTCAAATAGATAGCTATATACTGTAGTTGGTGAATTGTCTTGAATCCAAATTAGGGCAGAAAAAAGCAGGCCACATCCCCTTTCTCTCAACACACACGCACGCACGCACGCACACGCACACATCCTGTCTAATCCTAGACCTCTGTAAATGTTTTCTTTGGAGCGGGGTTCTTAGGCCTGTCTGGTTTTATTTTTTCAAACGAGCTTCGCTAGCTCGTTGACATCTGTCATTGCAGGTGTGGCTGAAACCTCATAACATGACACTTCCTGCATCCAGTGCACGGTCTCTGTCCTTTAACGGACAACGTTTGCATTGATGGTGCTAGCATCACTGCCAGGTGACTAACGCTCCTGTTCTTTCAGGGCGCTTTCTTGCCCCGAAAGGTTATCCTGTGCCTAACCCAGGTGGTGATCTCTGGTGTGGGGCTGCTAGTCTCCCTCTCTTTCCCCCTCTTTCCCTCTCTTTCTCTCCCTCTCTCTTCCTCTCTCCCTGCCAAGCCCGGCGACCTGCAAGCGAAGGCAGCAATGATAGCAAGGGGGGAACATATAGTGTATCCTTTAAAAAAAAAAAGAGGAATGACAATGTCTTTCTCGGTGCCTGGGCTGGCAAGAGGTGAGCTGTGGCACCCCTGAAGAGCATTTGGCCTTCCCTCGTCTGTTTTGTAAGCAGTTTGACAGGTGAAATAGTGTGGGAACCGCGGGGAGCGTTTGCCCTGAAATGCTTTTTGTTGCGCTTGTCGGGGGATGTGGAGGTGCAGGGTGAATGCTCAATAGCTCTGTAGGAGCCAGTGGTGAATGGCTGAGCTCTGGGGGAAAAATGGCCTCCGGCAAGGAGCCGCGCAGCTTGTTGTTGTCAGTCGGGGACTCTTCCTTTTGCAGGGAACTATCTCTTGAAGTTCCTGATTTACCCCCTTAGCGGGACTGAATGTACCGTGGTTATTGACTGATCATTTGAGGTGTATTGAACTTTGCGGGGAGTCTCTTGGCCCGGCTCAGGTCGGGTTGGATGAGCGCCACACCAGCTGATTATCTACACATTACAGCAGCTCGCTTGCTAACTTGCTGCTGCCGTCGGGGGGAAGACAGCGTTTGAAAGAGTTTTTCTTTTGCTGCAGTATGCACGGAAAGCGTGCAGGGGGCATTGACATGAATCAAACTTTGGTCATAAATGTCGACCTCAACAAATATGCGATTAGTCGGTGAGAACGTTGCCTTCACCCACGCCCTGAATTAGACGTAGGCGCCTCAAGTAAGAGAGAGCAACCAGGGCTTTTCGGGGAGACGGGGGGTCACCCACGTTTCCACTGTTCGGGCAATGGGGAGGGTCAGCCGGGGTCCTGAGAAAACCCTGAAAAAATGTGAGGCACAACATTATCCCCTCTGCATCCGTTCAGACAGTTTACCCTCCCCTGCTACCCCCCCAAAACAAGGAAGGAGGTGAGGAGTGGGGGAAGAAGAAGGGAAGAGCGGATGAGTGAAATAAAGCAAAAAGAGTGAGATGAAGGAGGTAAATGTAGAGCGCGACAAAAGCGTTTTTATCAAGAATCGTCTGCATGCCCCCTTGATGGGACCACCTCACATCGATGGATTTTCTTTTTTTCCCCCCTCACAAATAGTTGGTGATTTCACTTTTTTGTGAAAAAAAAAAGTCAGTGAGCGAAGGAGAGAGAGAGAGGATTTTTGGTAGCTCCTTGCGCCTGGCGAGGGCCATTGTTCATCCTTCCCTTTTGAGCCGAAGGAGACGAGAGAGAGTTTCACACGCCACTCGCAGGCGTCCTGCTGGGCATTCCCGGAAGGGGGCTATTGCAGCCGGGAAAGAGGGCTCCGCCATAGGGATAAATTACTGTGAATGGAAGGGTCTGTGTTTACCGTTTTATCCTCCTTTTTTATTTTTTTCTCTCTCAAAGGAGCTGAGGGGGTGGTGTGTGTGGGGGAGGGTTTTTCAAGCCCCCAACCACCACCATCAGGTTGTCCGTTTCACTTCTGGAATGGCTCTGCCTTCCAAGTCACCAACTTAACACATAACATACACACACACACACACACACACACACACACACACACACACACACACACACACACACACACACACACACACACACACACACACACACATGCACTACAATGGACTATTATGACAGCTTAAAACCAGTAAGACTCCCTAATCGGGAGATAAGCGACCGTCAGGTCGTATACACAAACTTTAGAAGGCAATTGTAGCCAATCAGGAGGGAATTTGGGAAATGGGACAGATCCATGTTGATGACATGACAGACATACTGTGTACCGCTTTGTGTGATTTTAGGCCAAAATCTGTTGGAGCAGTGTCCAAAAATGTGTTTTGCAAAAGTCGGCCTGATGGTGGCAGAGAGTATAATCAGTCATCTGAGCAAAATGAGGATACATGCTATAGCGTCTGCTTTGTTTCGTCAGTGTGATCCTGTTATGAGTGGGTTCCCGTCAGAATTCTTAAGGACTGTCGTCAAGTGTGATGGTTAGCAGACAGAACATCCATATCTGTCTATAGAGAGTGTTTGGGGTTGTATTGTTACTTGAAGGTCTCGGGTCTTCTCAGGCAAAGACGTGCATCCCCTGCTGCCTATACTTATCATAAGATGCTCTGAAGAGCCTAAGGTGTACACAGTGTGATAATTCTAATCTTATAATATATTCCATTTGTATGATCTTCAGTGTTAAATGAACACTAAAGACTTTACTGTGTAATTATGTGTGGTCTTTTGAGCGTCCACCTGTAGTTAATGGCTCATTTCAATTGATTGATTGATTATTTTATTAGACAAAAATGGAAAACAGTACAAGTAAATACAATTGAAATGTAGTACTGTACAAGTACAGTTAAACACCCTGGCTAAAAGGAACATCCCAAATAAGTATTTTTACAGTCTTTTTTTTTTTACGTTGGAAGCCCTCTTTAATTCATGGACTATTTAATTCATGGACATAATAAATAGCAATGATCAATGTAGTATTAAGGAAAGAAAGACAGTGTTCACACTGACAAACACTTTGATAGTGCAATTTTTTTTCCAATGGTTTATTTTTGCCTCAGATCCTGTCCGTGGTTATCATAGCAAACCTGGTACTAACCAATTGTACTGGAGCTGGAGCGCGAGCAGTTGTTGGTACTTTATCTGCAAAGACATTCAAACTGGATGGATGTGAATGTCTGGAACCTCCTGGGGCAGACTCACTCGGAGTCCATAAAGTGAGTTACAGCATGCCTGAACGGACTAATCCCCTCCGGTTATTACACTTATCCCTTCGTTCTGAGGTGAGAGACGTAGATCAAACGCTAATCTGGGAAACCGGCGCTTGTGAGTTTGAAAGGCGTTAAAGAACGACGTGCCCTCTCTTGGATGTCAAGTCAAAGGAGGTCCTTGTTTGGCCGAAACCTTGTTAAGAACACATGTGATTGTGTTTTTGTGATAGAGTTCCTAACCTAATTGTTTTAGCACTGAGGGAAAGGGGGGATGAACGAGAGGCGAGATAAAAAGATCTATCTAAGTTGTACAAATTGTTCAACTCGGTGCAGTTCAGGTCAATTAAACTGACACAAGATGCCTTTAGATCAGTGGTTCTCAAAGTGGATTCCAGAGACTTTGTGGGTTCCTTTATATGGGTCTAAATTGACCCATACAAGTCTGTAACTCTGGCAGTGTACACATGGAACCAAATGGACCCGTTAGAGTTAAGGGGAGACGTTGAATGTAAAGGTTTTGATTGATTGAAGGCTTTATTAGAAGTTTGCATAGGAAAACGTACAGTTTCATGACGGTACAGTTCACTGGTACAAGGTCAACTAAAAGGAGAGGGTTAGGGTTAGAGAAACACTGCTTTAGATGAAAAGCAAAAAAAGCTGCGGTGCTAGTTTCAAGTCTTGCATTCTTCTACACCAGGTTCCCCCCGTGCCACCTCAGTCTGGTTTGATGTGTACCGTGGCTGGGTTTCACTCTGTCAGCACTAGGCACGGGGCCCCAGACCTCTGTCCCGGGCTGGGACGGTGATCGATCAGGCCCAGGGTGGAGCTCTTACCTCTGGGGAGGCTTGAGTTGCAGGGAGGGTCTAGTCTGGAGGTTTGGCCCAGACAGGAGGCTCGTGTAGCAGCACACAGACCACCGGGCCCTGAGCTGGGCTGGACCCATGCCAGACGCTAGGGTTACACACACACACGCACGCGCGCACACACACACACACACACACACACACACACACACACACACACACACACACACACACACACACACACACACACACACACACACACACACACACACACACACACACACACACACACACACACACACGCACGTGCATGCATGCACATTATGCACACCAACACATGCACATACTGTTATGAGCACAGGCATGCGTGCAATACACACATGTACACATGCCTGCATACTATACTGTACATAACGCACACACGTGTGTGCACACACACAACACACACACACACACACACACGCACACACACACACACAACACACAACACACACACGTCTGCATACACACACACACACGTCCGCACGCAAAGCCTCGCACACTTGGGTCTCGCTAACATTCCACATGCGCTGTAGAAAAACTAGCCTAGCAGCAGTAAAATAGTCTCCCCAGCCTCACGGTGTGATTTAGATCCAGCCACTACTTTTCAGGCTCTCTTGTCGGACGGCCGTTAATATTGCAGAGCACAGCGTCCTCCTACCCACTCCTCTCTCTCCCCACTTTCACCGTGACCCGTGAGAATTTCAGATCCACCCGGGACCCCCGGTTTAAGCATGGGGGACGTTAACATTCCTGTCGGATCTGCTACTTTCATTTCCAACGGCAGGGGAGGTCCATCACTTTTTTTATTTTTATATATATATATATATATATATATATACTGTATATTGTTTTTACAACCCAGAAATGTGGTTCTGATTTGACAGGAACAATGGCCACTCGGGTAGAGAAATGGGTTTGTTGTTCAAATCCTCTTGTTGTTTTGTTCCTGGCTAGGAGGAGCATTCAGTTGTTTTGTTCTGTTGTTCTCCTCCCTGGGAGGGTTTTTTCTGATACAACGGGGGGACTTTAAGGAATTATGCCCTGAAAAATACCTAAAAATGACTTCTAAATCCTAATGGTTTTCTGAAAAAAAAAACAAAAAAAAAAAGTATGTTTCTTTATCTGTGTGTTTGTTTTTTTTATGTCAGAATTATATATATTTGACCGCGGACCCCCATCTCAAAATATGTTGTTCCAGGGACCCCAAAAGCAAAGATTTGAGTAAAAATGCTTTAAAAAAAGGAAAAAAAAAAAAAGAAAGAAAAAATAATATTATATTCAAAGATTTGCCAAAAAAGTTTTTGAATAGCCAAAGAAATAAAACAAATAATGGTCAAAGTAGTTACATGACACTGATGCGTTCCTGTGCTTAACGGGTTAAGGCAATACAAGTTCAGATGAGGATGAAGCTCTGGTGCTGCTGTATTCTCACAACAATGAACAGTCCGGCTCTTCCCCATCCAGTTGTAATGTTTTCTGGGGCTTTTGGCCATGGTGGATGTATGGATGGATAGGATAGGATGGGGGTGTTTGGGGTGGTGGTGGTGGTGGGTGGATGGTGGGGGTCAGCTGGACACAGAGAGAGGGGACAATCTGTGGATTAGAGAGGGCTTGCTCTGCACACCGAGTGCTCACTCAGCACATTGCCCACTAGTCTGGTGTTCACTGTTCACAGACCCAAGCCCTGAGCTGTTTACACTGCAAGACCCGGACACGCACGCACACACACACACACACACACACACACACACATGCACACGCACGCACGTGCACGTATGCATGCATGCGTTGAAAGAAACATGTTTTTGCACTAAATTGAATGACACTCATGGTGCACAAACAGTATTTCCTCGATCCCCGTCTTTCTCTGTCACTCGTTTGTTGCCTCACGCACACGCAAATACGCACGCACGCACGCACGCGCGCGCACACACACACACACACACACACACTCAATCACAACTGCCTCTCTCTCTCTCTCAGTTGGGCCCCTACAGCAGCCATTTCATCTGTGTGGTGTGTGGCATTCCTAACGCTGCCTCAGCTTCCATTGAACAAATAGACACAACTCACACTCTACCTGTCTCTCTTTTTCACCCCCCTTCTCTCTCTCTCTCTCTCTCTCTCTCTCTCTCTCTGTGTGCTTTTCCTTTTCCCTCTATCTCAGTGTTTCTCAAACTTTTTGGGCTTCAGTACCCCCTTTTTCTGATTGCTGAATCCAAGTATCCCCTTTAATCGACAACATTTTGATTAGAAAATACTGACATCAAAAGTCCAGTATTTATGTCAATATGTTGAAAATAAAAGCCTGTTTTCTATTCAGTAACAGTTGTGCTATTAATAGTCAAGTACTTAAGTTGGTTTAAAACCTTACAGAGCAGCACGTCCACATACATTTGTCAATATGTTATCATTAAACATAACAGTAAAATAACCTCTGCGTACCCCTAGGGCTACACGTACCCCCATTTGAGAAACACTGCTCTATCTCACCTCTTCATCTTTCCCCTCTCTTCGTCTATCTATGTATTTTATTTCCTCTCACACGTTTTCCTTCCTGGTTCTGTCAGTCTCTCCCTACGGCCCACTTTCTTCTCATCCGCACTTCATAAAAGTGGCCACGGGTGTCTCGCTGCACAGCCTTATGAGGGTCTTACTGTAACTGTTGGACGTCTTGATCTGTTATGCACACACACACTGCTGCGTCTCTCCTGCCGAGCCTCCCGTAATAATATGTAATGGCTTTACGGCGTGTCCCGGGTTTCGCGTGCCTGCTGCCTAGTGCACGTGTGTGTGTGTGTGTGTGTGTGTGTGGGGGTGGGTTTCTGTATGTTTCTGCTCACTTTGCTTTTACCCCTTGTGCATAATTATCTGCAATTATAATTCTCTCCTCTGTTGCTTTGCGTCTACGGTATGAGGAAAGGTAGCTTCCATTCAGCGTGTTCCACTGAGAAGCCCTCCTGAAACAAAAAGTGAACTCCCATTATAATAATTCCCATTATAATAAATGACGGCTCTGATGAAAAGAGTCTTTGGGGGACTTTAAAAAGAATAATGGCAGACTTTTGCCTTTTTAGACCGCCCTTTGCCTGTGTGTGTGTGTGTGTGAGAGAGAGAGAGTGAGAGACACACACACACACACACACACACACACACACACACACACACACACACACACACACACACACACACTAAAACACGCTAACTGCCGCAAAGCCACTAGGGATGGGACGATATGAAAATTTCATATCACGATTATTGTGACAAAAGAAATCGCGATTTACGATATTATCACGATAATCACAATCCATTATCCTGGGCGGAACATTTGCCAAAAAATAGCCGATCTACAAGTTGCGACGCGTTGTGAGCTGGTAGATCGGCTATTTTTTGGCAAAGACATTTGATAGAGAGTGAAAAAAGACTGTATCAAGTATGTGTATTATAAGTACCTTTTACCAATTATAGAGGGTTTAAGTGGTATACCGGATATGCAGCTCGGCAAATAAAAGGTGAATTAATCCCAGTGCATGACGATATCACGATACGATTATCGTGAGTGTTTTTTATCACGATAAACGATAATATCGCTTATCGTCCCATCCCTAAAAGCCACATGAGCACAGTTTGGATGGGCCAAAGTCATCAGAAAGGGGCTGACGGGGTTGGAAAATGAAGTTCAGCATGACAAGCGTGCCCCCTCTCCCCCGTTTCCCGGCCCAACCCCCAAGCCCCATAGATCAGCCCCCCCCCCCTGTCTATTTCTGCATCTCTCTTGCTCACTTTCTACTTGTCTTCTACTCTCTCCTGCTGTTTCACTCATATTTAATCTCTCTCCACATCCCCAAATAAATCCCTTTATCCCAGATACATGCACACACACAGACACGCTTATACACATGTCATGCGCACACACACACATGCACCCATGCAAACACACGTGCACGCACGTGCACACACAATCACCCATGCACATACAAACACACACACACACACACACACACACACACACACACACACACACACACACACACACACACACACACACACACACACACACACACACACACACACACACACACGCGTGCACACAAACGCAGCAGCATCGCGCATGCTAACCCCGTCGTACACACAAGCGCGCCCAGGCGCGTGCTCACACACATACCGTGGCACCCACCACTATTGCCACCCCATCCCATGCCAGCCCACATGTCCATCCAGCAGCCATCCACTCATCCTTGGCCAAGTCACTGTTATCTTTGAACTGACTTCAGAGAGCCTGCTGGCTTGCCACCGATCACTGCTCTGTGCGTGTGTGTGTGCGTGCGTGTGTGCGTGCGTGCGTGTGTGCGCGCGTGTGCGTGTATGCGTGTGTGTGGCTTCATAACAGCGCTATCCTTTCATTTCCCTGCCCTGCTTTGATCTCCTGGGTCCTATTTTTAACCTCCTTGCCGCAGCAGAATAAAGATTTATTACTGGGATCTAATTGGCCTGTTGTTGCATTAAGGGCAGAGAGAGTTTTGTGAGGAAATATATTTATGCCACTCCTTCATAGCTTTCTTTTCCTTTCTCATTCCAATGTGTGTGCCGCCTCTCCTCTTTTTTTGAGCGGTGCAAAGCGCTCCTACGCTTCACTCTGTGTGTGTGTCAGCCAAAAAGAATGTGTGATGTATGGAGATGGAGATCCGTGCTCATACACATAAAGTAACTGACGTCATGGACATAACGGCCCATTCAAGGAGATATGCACGCGTGTCGTGTTTGCACCGCTCACCTTGCACAGGTGCGATTTCTTTGGATTATTGTTTAAAGGTAGCGTAAGTGATTTCATTTAATTCAAATAATAACAAAACAGGTCTATGTTCTGTTACTATAGAGTGTTTGGTCCATATTTGGACTTAACTAGTTCACAGCCAAATCGCCAAACGTCGCCATTTTGAGGAGGCCCAGCCAGCTAGATCGCCAAACGTCGCCTTCCTGATGATTTTCTGATTTTTTTTGGTATTTTTTGACATTTTTAGAGCCATAAATGACCATTCTAGCTTCATTTAAGCTTCAGCAATGATAATGCGATGGAAATGATGTCATCGATGACGTAACCCGGAAGTCATTTGCATATAGCATAGCATAATATGCATAAAATTTGCATATTATGCAAATTTTAGCATTGAAAGCCAACGTTTTTCTTATCAAACTTTACCATAATGTAGACGGATTTTCATTCGGAAAAAAATGAGAGGCTGACAGAGTGGTCACCCAGCATCATGGTCGAGTGTTTGAAATAAACTGATTGCGCCCGTGAGGGCGTGCACGATGCTGTTTGTTTGGGCGCTCCGGCCGGCCGTCAGTTCCATTATAAACACAGGCTGCAGGTCATTCTCATTCAGTCTAATGAGTCAGCCTGATCACTTAGTCGTTGGCGCACTCTTGTGGTATACAAATAGACTGCAGTTTACAATTATATTCTGGTCATTGATTGTTGTATTGTAGGACTGAAAAAATAATAATAATCCTGGCAGTATAGGCGCACAAGCATATTGTAAATGGCTGGGAGAGAGTTAAGACTTATTTTTAGACTTAAAAAAACTGGGTGAATTTGTTCCTCCAATCACGATAGAGTGGGCCATTCCTCCAATCATGGTCGAGTGGGGGCGGGCCTTATGTATACCACGGCCTGCCCCCACTTGATCATGATTGCAGGAAGGCCGCCGCCTGTCACCTACATGAAAACTGAAACTTAAGTGAAATCACTTACCCTACATTTAAAATACATGTGTGCCTTACTAAGATGGTTGCTGAAGAGAGACAGGGGTACATGATGGCAGGTACATTGATTCAACAGAGTCAGTTGGGGTTCAGTCATGTAGGGCTGCACCCGACTCGGCAATGCAATTCAACGATTCGTTTTATACTTTGTCTTTGTGACAAAATGATAAGCTACATTTGCAAGGGTTTCAGTGTTGAGAACAAAGGTTTGAAGGTTGATTTGGATCAAGTACAGCATGGCCATATGTATATTGTTTGAGCATTTAAAACCAATGAATCTGTTAAGAGAACCACAAATGACAGTAGAAGGCTTATTTTAATTGATGACAATCCATCCGACTGTGTGTTCTGAGTGCAACGCTAACTGTAGGCAGCTTGAGATAATTAACAACTCAGCAGTCTTGCGGTTCTAAGAGAACACTTCCAAAGTGTGTACGTTGGCCAAAGTTCATATTTACGATATGAAAACCATGCTCTTGTGACTTAAAACGGAGTCCTGCGTCCGTTCTTTTGCTTAATTTCGACCAGAGTGAAAATGGCTTGGCTTCAACAGAACGGATTTCCACAAAAGAAACTGGGCGATTCCTAAATAAGAGCCAGGTTTTATTCTTAAGTATAATTACAGGAAGTATTAGTTAGACTAACTTCGAAGTGACACCAGGGCTTAGTAACTGACACTATTAGGTTTAGCTAAAGGCAAGTGTTATGTTTACGGGC
Source organism: Nannobrachium achirus (assembly GCF_963921795.1). Classification (NCBI taxonomy): domain Eukaryota; kingdom Metazoa; phylum Chordata; class Actinopteri; order Myctophiformes; family Myctophidae; genus Nannobrachium; species Nannobrachium achirus. The sequence goes on from NC_137816.1 coordinate 47,184,116, forward strand.
TTGGGAATTAATTTGTGGTTGATGGAAGTGTGTGTGTGTGTGTGCGTGCGTGCGTGCGAGAGAGACAGTGCTTGTACGGCTAATGGACATGCAATACCAGCCCTGTTATGAATCCTCCTGTCAGACATGCTGGAAGGGAGTGTCAGAAAACCCAGCATGAAAGACATACCAACACACATACATATACTCCCACCACGTTACTTTATAAGAAAGTGATTGAGCGCTGCGCTGTGATAACGGGAGACTTTTTAATAAAAGTCTTGAAGATGAGATGAGCAGGCGAGAAAAGAGCCCTGCTGCTGACCAAATGCCACCAGTGACACACAGCACCGTGTGTGTGTGTGTGTGTGTACGCATGCGTGTGTGCGAGAGACATCATGCATGCTGGCCAGGAGGATGAGTTGGTGATGACGGGGCTCTTCGAGGAGACCCTTTGAAGAGCTGACATCCGTTCGAAAGCTGCAAGCTGCATATCTGTGCATCGCTCTCCATTTTACACACTCGATCCACGACGACGAACATTAACTTTGCGCCTCACGAGTTTTCCCAACCCCCACATCCCCCGCCCCCCTTACTGAAAACACGGCACTCCAAAGCCATGTTATTCTTCCATCCTTCTCCCTGACGTTTGTGCTCCCGCCTGTGCTCAACATGTGCCCCTGTGGGTTTCAGGCTGCCCACATCAGGCCCGGACCTGGCCCGCCACGGGGCCAAATTAGTAAGGAGAGATGAGATGAGATGCCTGGAGGGAGGCAGCGAGGTGAGGTCAGGGATGATGAGCTTTTATTGGCATATTCCTGGCCAACCAGCGTGACCCGGTGCCAAGCCTCCCAACCACTCGGCAATCTGACACATGTTCTTCCCTGTCCTGGAACTGGAGAATCTGTGGGGGAGAAACATATGGACAGCAGTCTTCAACGTTTTCAGGCCAAGGACCCCTTAGTTGAGAGAGAGAGATGAGCCAGGGACCCCCACAACCTTTTCATAGATTCCATATGGTTTCATTGTTTGACAGCCAAATAATCAGTGTATTTTGGAATCATGTCAATTTGTGTTTTCAGATACGTATTTAACCACTTGAATCGTCAATACATAACTTGACATTTCAGTCTGTACTTAGTCTGCTCTTTTTCCCCTCTACACCAAACGTCTTTGCCGAAAATAGCCGATCTACAAGCTCACAACGCCTCGCAGCGTGAGGCGTTGTGAGCTGCTATTTTTGGCTAAAGTTCTCAGAATATGGACACTAGGGTTCAAGTGGTTAACATAAAAAAGGGGAAAAAAGTTTCTATCACACAAAGATTTGGAGGACCCCCTGTAGTAACTTTGAGGACCCCCTAGGGGTCCCGGACCCCCTGTTGAAGACCCCTGTAGTACAGCACAAGTAGAGTCAAAACACCCTGCCTAAAAGAAACACACCCAAAAAGTCTTGTTTCCGTTGGGGTCATCAAAAACATTCAATATCATGAGTATAAATCTCTACAGTATGTACAGAGTAGGGGGGAAAGGTGGGGGTTATTAAAGCAAGTGGGATGCAAAAAAATCCTCATGATGGATGTGTCCGAGTAGTTCAATTCCGACAAGAAGGCTGTCCACCTGGCTGTCTCCATGCGTTCCTGTTGCATTGCAAAACCACACAATTTACCAGTGATTGATAGGTGGCCTTTTTCACTGACAGACGGTGGGCCGCTATCACAATAGGGGGCGTGAATTTGTAGGCGCCCGTGTGTCGCTATCACTCAAAGATTTGGAGGACCCCCTGTAGTAACTCTCAGGACCCCATAGGGGTCCCGGACCCCCTGTTGAAGACCCATGCTCTACGCCACAGGGAAAGACATGACCGCGACTGTGGAACAAGTAGCTCCACTCCATGGACGATCACTGCTCCATGCTCTCAGTCAGACTTTCCCAGAGGCAGAGAGCAGAGAGGGGGAACGCCGTTTTCCGCCCTGCCAGGCGGGGCACCACCAGTCCTGTCCTTTGTGATTGTGCGTTGGAATTGTGTGTGTGTTAAACACAGTGGCTGCTGAATGCACAGAGAATACCCGCGTGGACCAGGGAACAGTTGCTGACGTGCTGAGACACAGCTGTCCCCCCGCGCAATAGCGCCTTTTTACTGCCCCGACTATACACACCAGGAGCGGAAGGACTGAGAATGCGGGACGGGAGGGAGGAGAGAATTCTGAGGGACAGAAAGAAAGAAAGAAAGGAAGGAAAAAAAGAAAGAAAGAAAGGGAGTGGAAAAAAGGAGAGTTTTACAAAGGATGTTGGGTCCTCCAGTCATGTTACTTCTTCTATATGTCTTCAGTCTTCAGGTGGTCTGTTTTGTTTGGCTTCCTCTCCTGTTTCCTGCTTATCACTTGTTGTCAATAGTGGTAGAAAAGCAATCATTCGACACCCCGCCAGTGTTACACCCCACTACCTCCACACACACACACACACACACACACACACACACACACACACACACACACACACACACACACACACACACACACACACACACACACACACACACACACACACACACACACCCACACCCACACAGTGCTCATAGGACCCACCGGGTAGCCTGCGGGGAGGTCCTGTCTGTGGTTAATGAACTCTTAAGCAGTTTGACATCATTCGCAGAGAGGGGGAGCATCTATGGATGTCATTGTGTGCGTTGGCCGCACTGTTCTCCACCACTTCCACATTTTAAACGACAGCAAATGTCTAACATTGGAGGGCCAGAGAGAGAGGGGGCGGGGGCTGTGTGGGGCTGTGCACCACATGTTAGGACATGAGGTGAAACCGTTGTTGGGGTGGCCTCTACCGGCCTCGGCCAATCCTCTCTGGGCTTAGAATAGCTGTGCGTGGGTTTGGTTTGGTTTTTGATTGGTGTTTGCAGCCGTCAGGTGGTGTCTCACTCTGCTGTAGGTGGGCTGGTATTAGGCAGCGTGGGGTTTGTGGCCTGCAGCCCGCATGTTTTCCCTTGAGGACCACCTGTCTTGCGCTGCTCCCCGGGTTGCCTTCTTTTTAAGAGAGAGACACACAAGACGTATGCGTGTGGTGCTGCTGCTGCTGCAGTCTTTTGGAGGTGGTCTCTCTCTTAAGCTTTCACTCTACTGGAGGTCTTTTTCCGTCCGGTGCGGGCGTGCGGACGTTCGCAAACGCTAGTTGTCGTTTGACAGGCTGGGGTGGGAGGAGGAGGAGGAGGTGGGGTGCCAGTGGTTGTATTTGGCTGCCTGTCCCAACTCGCCGTTTGCTCTGTGACTGAAGCGTTTGGCCTAGCTCACACACACACACACACACACACACACACACACACACACACACACACACACACACACACACACACACACACACACTCACACAGAGTATACTGTATGTAGGGTTTTATCTTGATCATTCTTCTCATGGTTGACTCACTGGATCATGCCTATCTGTCTCTTTGGACAGATGTACTAGGGATTGGACGATAGTCGCTGTTATCGTTTATCGTGATAAAAAACACTCGTATCGTGGAGATTTAAATTTATCGTGAAATTATCCTCCGTCATGCACAGGGATTCACCTTTTATTTGCTAAGCTGCATATATTTTTTGGCAAACGTTCTGCCCCGGAATAATGGATGTTGGGGATATTTTGATCATCGCGATAATATCGTAAATCACTATTATTTTGGTCACGATAGTCGTGACAAGTTTCATATCTTCACATCCCTAATTAATAGTTGTTTCATTTGCATCATCTCCTCTCAGTTGCTGAAACGTCCCACAGCATTCAGACCATCTGTTCATGCATGGTAACGTGTGTGTGTGTGTGTGTGTGTGTGTGTGTGTGTGTGTGTGCCTGTATGTGCGCGGTGGTTTGGTATGTTATGGTTTGTTCGTAAGCTCTCGTATGTTCTCTGGGCCAACGGTCTGTGCTTTTTAAAGCGTATTTGACAAATGCAGAGTGTCTCATGTGGCTTCATGTGACATGACTTCTGCTCCTGCCGCGCACAGGCTGGCTTCTAATTTAGAACCAGTGCAAACCCACAGCTAGAAATGTGAGCGTTTACACACACGCAAACACACGCGCACAGCCGCACACACACTCTCTCTCACTCTCTCTCAGGCACGTGCACACATACAGTATACATCAAAGGGGGCTTGAGCCCCATCCCTTTTACTCATCAGTAAAAAGTACCCTCTCAAGACCATGAATGCAGTTTTTACTATGGTGAAAGAAAGGCAAACGCCCTCTTTCCATGCCATACCTGAAGGCCGCATTCAAGAGAATTGCCCTGTCCAAACTCTCCTGAACTTGAATGCAGTGTTTTATGTTGAAAGAATTGCCCTCTACCAAGTACCGAAATATCAAGTATCAAGTACCGAAAATAGCCAACCTCCAAGCTCACAATGCGTCGCAGCGCGACACATTGTGAGCTTGGAGGTCTGCTATTTTCAATAGTTTCACCAAAAGGCCCGTTTAGAAATGTCAGCCCCTGCCTCTCTAACATTCTCTGCACGTCCCTGCCCTCTCTCTCTCTCTCTTATACACCAACTCTCACACCGTACACGCATAAATAAGACATACCTCAAGTAACACAGATACAATGACAATTGAACAAAAAAAAAAGAGAAAAGAAACCACGTTGAATTTGATATTCCTATAATAAGCAGCGTGAGTCAGCAACTCAGCATGACTCAAATTTCTGGTCACGTGGTCCAACAGCCACAGTCTACAGAATTCCAAATGATATAGTTACTCTCTGTCTTTCTCTCTCTCTCTCTCTCTCTCTCTCTCTCTCTCTCTCTCTCTCTCTCTCTCTCTCTCTCTCTCTCTCTCTCTCTCTCTCTCTCTCTCTCTGTCTCTCTGTCTTTCTCTCTTCTTTTGTGGATGATTATCGTTTATCATCTTTCAGTGGAATTGCATCGTGATATGACGATATCTAATATTGTAACACAATTGTCTATTGTCTAAATTGTTCCAACTTAGTTTAACTCCAAATATAGTACATACAAAATAACACAATTAGTTAGTTAACATGTCTGAGGAACCACAGTGAACATCAATTTGATCACTGTGATTTTAGAAACATATTAGGTGACATACAGCATATCTCTGCTGTCGGGCCCAAACCTCCTAACTCCAAAATGTTCATTTTCGGGAAAATGAGCTCAAGTGGAGTTAGGAGGTTTTGACCGAAGGGCTTTTTACTACTTTTCATTGGTTCAGTATTATTTTAACCAACACACAGACGTAAAGGGTGTTCAATAGCACATATTTATGAAAAACTGAGATGGCCAATCGGGTTTGGCACAAAGTGTGGAGTTAGGAGGTTTTGTCCCAAGCACTTTTTACTACTTTCCATTGGTTCAATATTAGTTCAACCAACACTCAGCTGTAAAGGGTGTTCAATAGCCCTGATTTATGCCAAATAATCAAAAAACTCAAAAATGGAGTTAAGAGGTTTTGACCAGACAGTGACGAATTATGATATCCATGTGATTATCACGGAATTGTGATGTTGATTTCAAACATATCATCCAGTCCTCTCTCTCCCTATCTCTCTCTCTCTATGACTGTCATGTGTCATCGTCATGGTATTTTACAACATTAATCAGCCGGTCTGTCTGGAAGCCAGCAGGGAGCCTTCAGGGCCCAGGCACCCAAGATACAAGGACACAGAATGCCAACACGGAGAGAGAGAGAGAGAGAATGAGTTGGATTGGGTCATCCTCACCCCTGCCCCCCCCCCCCCCCCGCCCCGCTCAGAAGGGGAGTGCAAGTGTGGGAGGAGGAGAGGAAGAATAGAGGGATGGGAGGCAGCCGAAAGGGGAAACATGAACAGGGGATGATGGGAGAGAAGGGAAGAATGAGGGGAGAGAGAGAGAGAGAGAGAGAGAGAGAAGGGAAGAGGGTGAGAGGAAAAGAAAGAAACCATTAATTTAGTGCAGTGGGTGGGATCTGTAGGTTACTGGGATTTTCTGTGCCAGGCCCTCCTGGCTTTGACTGATGCCTTTGTGAAGAGGCCAGGAACCACACACACACACTCATGCACGTACCCTCTCGTAACACACACACACACACACACACACACGCACGCGCACACACGCAACTCACACACACACACGTTCCAAGAAACTCAGGGTTTTGTTGCTGCAGGCCAGTTTCAGTGATCCGCACGCAGGCGCACACACACACGCACGCACGCACGCACGCACGCACGCACGCACGCACGCACGCACGCACGCACGCACGCACGCACGCGCGCACAGGAGAGAGAACAATGGTCATTAGTGAGCTTCAAAGTGAGGGTGAGATGGGAGGGTTTATTTATTGCCTGTAAATGCCCCCCCGATTTACTACCATGTTAATGACGATGATGGTGTTTGTCTGAGAGGGAGCAGCACATGTACCGGGTCTGTGTTAGGGTAATACCTATCTATGTAACAGGCCAGGGCAGTCAGGTACTTTCTGATCCTCCGATAAACGCATGTTATAGAGATAATAAACGTTTTATGAGCGAGAACAATTATGGTACAGAATGCATTGTCGTACAGGATCATAGCCATTTACCGCACGCACGCACGCACGCACGCACGCACGCACATAGTAAAATGATGAAGGTAAAGCACGGCCTCGTGTGGCTTATTGCTTTTCTAAAGCCATTACCAAATCATTGTTATCGGGTAGAAACCTTGTATGTCCAAAAAACCGTTTGCTTTGTATTTATCATTTTAAAAATGATATAAACCAGTGAAAATAGCCGATGGGGTTGTGTGCTTGTAGATCTGCTATTTTCACTAGTTTTGTGCCACAGTCTTGTTGTATGTTGAAGCAGGGCTTTACTTTACGAAAAAAACTTACCAATTTGAAACTTGGATATACAAGGTTTCTGCACAACAGTGACGAAATATTCAGTCACACATTGGTGTTTTTAACTCGTGCTGCCTGCTAAAGAACCTTGGAAGAGTATTCAATCAATCATTTTATGAAACCTTGCACATACACAGGATGAAAAGAAGTAGCACTCCTCTTAGCCATTATGAAAAATAAACCTGTGCATTTAGCACAGTAAATACCTCCATGGAATGTCATGGTGAATATAACTAAGAAAATAAGATGTTGTCGCAGTGGCACTGATATATGCGTGGCACTGATAGGTGTGTGTTTTATCGAGCAGAATCATGGACTGGAACTAGTCTCCATAAACAAATACAAGTAAATTCTCTGTTAATGATTTATGGCAAAGGCGTCTGTTGTTTACCTCAATAACTGCATGCCCAAATAGCTTGATATCATTTTCTCAGCATCCAACCAACCATAACATGGACTACAGTAGGGATGGGACGATAAGCGATATTATCGTTTATCGTGATTAAATACACTCATGATAATCGTATCGTGGAGATTTTATTTATCATGATATCGTCCTCCGTCATGCACTGTGATCAATTCACCTTTTATTTGCCGAGCTGCATATCCGGTACCACTTGAACCCTCTATAATTGGTAAAAGGTACTTATAATATATACGTACTTGATAGTCTTTTTTCACTCTATCAAATGTCCCGCCCCAGGATAATGGATTTTGATTATCGCGATAATATCGTAAATCATACATTTCTTTTCCACAATAATCGTGATATGACATTTTCATATCGTCCCATCCCTAGACTACAGCCAGAAAAGCTACTTCACAATTAAATCAAATGTTTTTATTTGTTTGTTTAAATTTTCTGAAACAGCGTTACCAAATGTCCTCAGAAAAAAACACCCCAAAGGGAACATTGAATAAGAGGACACGGTCCCACGGCTGGCCCGCATAATTTGCATTTCTTTATCTCTCTGTTTTGGCACGCTGTTTTTCAGAGTACCTGCATTTGTATAGAGATTGGTGGGGGTGTGTAGGCCGCCGTGTAACTGAGAAGGGTTTTTTTTGTAATGGGGTCCTGGCCTACTTAATCACAAAAGCGTCAGACATCAAAATGCACACATAGACATTTAGAAGTTCATCACAAGCTGCGTGGTTTATTCAAAGGAGCTAATATTACCTGAGAAGCTATGATAGCTTCTCTCTCACTCTGTGTACACACACACACACACACACACGCACACACACACACTCACACACATACACGCACGCACGCACACGCACACCATGGTGATATAATAATAGTTGTATTAAGGTCAGGTATATTTATTGCTCTGTTTGAATGGCGCTAATCCCATTACACACAGATTCATGTATCGCGAGTCTGAGTCATATTTTTCTCGGCACCTGTCGTGTGGAGTTATTAAACTGTTTGGAGAGGGAGATTGTGGTACTGTCGGAAAGTGTTGTGAGCTTATCGATCGGCTATTTTTGACAAAGAGATGTGGTAGAGAGTGGGGAAAAAAAAGACTGTATCAAGTACGTTATTTCCAGGTCCCAGGTATGCAGCTTGGCAAATAAAAGGTGAATTGAACCCAGTGCATTACGGAGGATAGTTTCACAATTACAACAAAATGTAAACGTATATATGCTAAATTATTTTTTTAAATACTTTTTCTTGTGCTCTATCTGGACCTTGTCGTCCTGTGTGGCAAACCTATTTCTCAACCAATGAAAACTCATCTCCTCTGCGTCACATTTGTTCTTCCATGCAGCCTGTATCTCTCATTTGACCAGTTTTTTTACATTAAAGTATCCACAAGTTTCCAACATCCCATTGTGCATTGCGTAGAAGCTGTGCGGCAGTTCCGGCGTCACAGCCGAGAGTGATCTACAAGCTCACAACGGTTGCATCTGCGATGCGAAGTGAGCTTGTTTGTCTGCTGTTCTCCGGATGTCCCACACATACTTCTACAGTAAATTCTCGCGGAAACGGGTAGATATGTCAGAAATGCCAGCATTGTGTTAAAACCTCAGTATTACCTTGCTACAGTATATCTGCGGTACCACTATGGTATGCACCTCTGGTTCTGGGTCGTTCTGTGAATAAAATTTCACTCAAACAGTGAAAAGGCTGCATTTTCAATGCTCAAACAGTTCAAAAGATATGTGCTAATAATGATGTCTGTCTGACCGCAGACACAAGCGCAAAACGGGTAACATAGATATGGGCGTTTTCCTGCAAAACCTTACATGGGAGTGAATGGAGATCTTTTTTTTTCTTAACAGCAGATGCAGATTGTTGCGATTGTTTGATGAATGCGATAACAACCAAATCTGTCAAAACCCGTCACTGTCAAAACTCGTCATAAATCAGGCACGGTGGCGCAGTGGTTAGTGCTGTCGCTTCACAGCTAGAAGGTCCTGGGTTCGATTTCTGCCGGGGGACGTTGTGGGCGCTGGGGGCGTGTTCCCTCCTCTGCGTCATCAGCGCCCACACCCTAGGTGGGGTTGGCGAAAGGGCCTTTCTGTGTGGAGTTTGCATGTTCTCCCCGTGTCTCCTAGGGTAGATACCCTCACAAAAACATGCAGTAATCCTGGTCTCTATAATGCCTCCCCCTGGCCAGCCGGGGCGCCTGATGGAGGGGAATGGAACTGGTTGGAATAATGTGTTCCTTCCATGAGTTATGTCCAAACCGGGGAAATCCCCACTGTCAGGTGAAAAGAAGCAACGTGGACTACTCATGCATTGAAGGAAGCATGAGGTCCGTCGGTTGTCTCCCCAGGCACGGCAGAGGGAGAGCAGAGCCCAGGATTACATAGGCAACTGGCACTGGGTGAAAATGGGTTACAAAATCGCGGGACAAAAAGTATTGAAACGAAAACTCGTCATAAATCGTCAATGGCATTGAATGAGTTTTAAAAGTATGTGCCATTTGCTAGGATATGAGCGATTGTTAATAAGCCCTGTGTGTCTCTCTCTGTTTTCTCCGTGTACAGGAGTGCGGGGCAGTGCGCATGCGGAATGTTCTTGTGGGAGGAACCACTTCACGTGCGCGGTCAGTGCGTTCGGGGAGTGCACCTGCATCCCTGCCCAGTGGCAATGTGACGGTGACAACGACTGTGGGGACCACAGTGACGAGGATGGATGCAGTGAGTACACACACACACACACACACACACACACACACACACACACACACACACACACACACACACACACACACACACACACACACACATACGACACACACACACACACACACTTGCTCACCTCTTTATCTAACCATTCTGCCTATCTCTCTCCATTCTTTTCTCTTTTCTCCAAGCCAAATTCCAGTACTCTAACTCACTGGTTCCCAAGCACTGGGTCAGGACCCAGATAAATAAAATAAAAATCGAAGAAATTCCATAAATGAGAAAACAAATGTTGAAGAACTAGTGAAAATAGCCGATCTATAAGCGACGCGTTGTGAACTTGTAGATAGGCTATTTTCTCTATAGTTCGGGCAAAGGTCTCATTTCTCTTTTGGGTCACAAGCTAAAAAGTATGGGAACTGCTGCTCGAACTCATTGGTTCTCAAAGTGGGGTGCCAACCCCCAGGGGGTCCCCAGCGAAATATCTTAACTCATTCAGAGTTTATGGCCGTAGAGCCCGGAGATTTCTCTATGTCTTTCACTGCTGGCTTCTCCTACCTGTTAACGCGGGCGCTCATCCAATTCCCATCATGCGCGATCGGACACTGCTATGCATCGTGTGTTCGCGTATTCCATCAGCTTCTCAAATCCGTTGAAATTTTGAAAATTGATCAATACGTTCTCCATCTGTAAGCCGTGGTGTTTATACAGAAAGCTAACGGGCCAAAATAGAGGACGGACCATCGCTTCCGGTTTAGGGTCTCAATGATAAGTGGTCCGCTCAATAATGTGTCCGTGTAGAAACCGATCACGGAGCATTAGTTCCGGCCTATTTTAGTTCCGCTTCGATAACATTTTTTTTTTTTATTAAGTTTATTAAATCTCCGGGTTCTACGGGCATGGCAGAGAAGGGCTACAAAGGGGTATTTTTTTAGCAGCATATGAGTTAATATAGTGTCACAATTATTTTAACCATATTTTATACATTGGCTATTCAAAAATAGAAGATATACAAGCTCATAGCAGATTTGCATTTTTTATTATCTTGAAGATTAGTGCAAATCTGAGAATAATTCTTTTTAAAAAGCAAAACATTTTAACACAAATATTCTCTTCTGGGGGTCCCTGGCACTTTAGCCCCGCCTCCGGGTGAGGAGGCCAGGATTAGACGTGAGTGTGGAGGAATCAAGCAGGTTGGACTGATAACCACGTTCCAATACTCTGCTTTCATCCTCCTCCTCCACACGTCATGTTGTATTGGACACTGAGCAGTTTGATGTGCATTGTCCCACACCCATGCACAACAAATTCTATTTACAATTCTGTGGATATTAACGATCAAACCGTTTAATTTCTTCAATTTTGCTTCAGCTTCTTTGATCGCTGTTATTCAGATATGCTGTATACTGTATAAATGCACTTAAGCATCTCTCCTAGTTTAATCAAGTGGGAAACCTTCACTCTCAGACCGCTGATAGACTCATGTGGAAGCACTGTTATGTTTGCATTTTTGGGATCTGAGCAGGTCAAATGTTTTCGCCTCTCTCTCTGAAGTTCGTGACACAGCACAGCTTTTCAGATCCCATTTCCAAGACGACATAGTTTCAATCCCAAAGGCTGAGGAGATGGTTTGCCCAAAAAACGGATAGTCAACACTTCCGCAAAACTCGCTGAAGTCTGCACTTGATGGACACTCGCTGATTCTCGCTCCAAGCGACTTAGGGAGCTCACTCTCTCTCCGATGTCGGCCCTTCCAAAAGCAAATTACCACGAGTGAGCAGAGATTTTGGTATTGGAATTTTTGCTCAAATGTATTTGTTTATTTGTTAGTGTGGTCGCCCAACAGGGCAACACTAGTTTCTTTCTTTCTTTCTTTCTTTCTTTCTAGATAAACTATCCAGACTATAAATAGGTCAAGCTTCACATGACATTCTGGCTATCCAGACTATAAATAGGAAACCACTCACAATTTCCCAGAATTGCGTCTTTCTAGTTTTCTATTGGCCGCCTTCTGGTCGGAGTGTGTTTTGCAGCAAATGTTCATTTCGGCAGGCAGACCAGCAATAAACGACCCAAAGGGGGCAGTAGTGAGCACTTTCATGCCGGGCACCAATTAGCAGTTTGCCTGGCATGTATATTCTGACTATTATCGTCATGCTTTCGATATGTTGTCTTTATTCACTGAACTCCACGACGTCCACTCTTACTGTAAAGATCAGCTTGGCTATAGGGCTGAAGAGCAGAGAAGTACTGTAGGTACTAAACTGATGAAAACAACAAAGTTGGCTTATACATCGGCTTATAATATATAATTATCACTGAATGTGGTCAGAATACATAACGTGTACTTGGCCTTCTGCATCATCAGGACACGGACAGTTTATTGCATTAGCAGCATTTTACACCCATCCAGAGAACAGTTTTATTATATTTTGACAGTATTGTGGAGTTATCACGTCAGCATTTGTTGCACAAACTAACCAATGCATCATAAAACTGTCAGCGGGTCAGCGTTCACTTCACAGTGAAATCCTCAGTGTTCGTAACTCAGAGAGTCTACAAACAGAACCAAATAGACCCTTCGTACTCTCTCAGGCCTCAGACACACATCTAAAGCTTTCTAAAACACAGTTTGCTTTAAGGCTGCCCTTAAGCCAAGAAGCAGCCATATAGCAAGTTGACTCTTCAAACCCATGTGACTTCCATAGGTAAAGCATAAAGCATGTGCTTTAAATCTGAGGCCCCGGCCTTAGAGTTCAGTTTACGCTGAGATTTTCACTGTGTTCCGTACGCAACATGAAGTCCATTCCCTGTTTGTCGTCGTGCCATGCTTCGGCGAATGCCCAGTACAATAATGCCCGAGTGACTTTTGGGCATAGCATAGCGTTCCGGGGTGGGGGCAGAGGTGAGGGTATATGAACACTGGGAAGCAGGCCTGGAATTTCGTAATTTTAGGGGCAAGGCCACTAGTTGTCCATTTCTTTAGGGCACAAAGGCCAAATGCCAGGGTAGGAAGGCCATGAAATAAAACACGTTTTAGTCAATTGAAATAATTTGTAGAATTTAAGGGTTAGGGCTGATAACCTAATCTGCAGTGAAATAGATACATGATGATATTTACAGTCCTATCCATGCTCAGCCCTGCACCAATCAAAGTCACTGGATTGGTTTAAAGATGGGGACTCGGGGGAGTTAAGATTTCAGAATCTCAACAAAAGACACTGGTGTCTCTACATGACAAGAAATAGACACTGGTGTCTACTGTCTACATATTGACCAGAAAGAGACAGAGGAGAAAGTGCTACAGTCAACTGGGGCATTAAGGCCACTGTGGCCTCAGGTCATGCCATTGGTTTGAGGGGCACAAGGCCAAACTGAGGGGCAACGACGGCCATGGCCTTCATGGCCTCCCTGAAATTCCTTCCCTGCTGGGAAGCCTTGGCAGCAGAATGGGAGGCGACTGGGGAGTTCCTCTCTCAGCAGAGGATGTCAGGGAGGAGTGAAGAAAAACTGTGCTTTTATTCCTTTTTGTACTCTTTCCTATATTGATGTTGTCAACTGCTGTCTGGCCTCAGGCCTTCCTTTTTTCTATTACTGTGAAGCACCAGATGCTGCTCCTCTTTGTTTGACACGTCCTAAACCTGTCAGGACGCTGTGTGTGTGCGTGTGCGTGTGCGCGCGCGCGTGTGCGTGTGTGTGTGTGTGTGTGTGCGCGTGTGCGTGCGTGCATTTGTGTTTGTGTGTGTGTGTGCTTGTGTATTAACCTTCCTCCATCTGTCTTTCTCTATCACATTAGTCTACTTGGGTGGGGGTGGTATGGGGGGTGACGCTAAGCACTATTGATCTGCCGGCCAATAGAACGTTCTGTGGCCCTGATCGCCGCGTTATTGATCTGCGGTGTTTCTCCCCGTTTGGGGGGGGGGGGGGGGGGCACACGGAAACCAGCGCGCCATTCACTAGCCCTTCCCAATCCATTAGTACTGTCTGATCGACCCTGCAGTACATCAGTCGGCGCACACCTCGCCCCTCTGGTCCTTGGACGCGCTCCAGACAGTCTCTTAATCACAAAGCTCACGTCGGGTCGGGGAGACGTGTCACTTTTCCTTTTTTTCTTTTTTCTTTTTTAGGGGACTGGTGGAACCATACTGACATCACTTGTTGTTGTTTTTCCTGGCTCAAGGGTTTAGAACAACATGGCAACATTTACTGCTGCACACAGCGCATGTTGTGGCCAGGGTGATTTTAACCCTGGGTGCTAGGGCTTTTAGCTGCACTGCTGCACCTAGACTCTCCCTTACCTCCACACATCCGACAGTCCCACTCCATAACCACTTTCAAATCCCAACTAAAAACTCACCTGTTCAAACTGGCCTACTCACTCTAACATACTCACATCACCTTTTCATCTGTATACTTACCCTCGCTCCTATTTTTACCATTGACTCTTGACATATTAATGTATTATTTGCTCTATTTCAGTGTTCTATTTTTAGATTTCTGATATATTGTGTATTTTGTTTGGCTGATGTATGCTTTTTCTGTTTTTAATGACTGTTTTGTTTTTAACTGTACGGTGACCTTGGGTGTTTCGAAAGATACCTTCAAATAAAATGCATTATTATTATTATTATTATAATGCTATGGTTTCACGCTAAAACCATTCAACAGTAAGCCTATGAATGCCGGTATATTTAACTAGCCTAGGGCAGCTAGACTCGATCTGCCATTGCTAAAACAAGGCAGCAGATGGAGTCTAGCCTCGCTCAGCTATGTACATTTTTCTCGGCTCCCTAGTCGTGAGGGAACCAACCAGGGCCTAGTATGCAAATGTAGGGCGGGCGTTCCACTTAAGCCTCTATCGTAGTCCAAGGTGAAGAGCTATCACCTCACCGTGGTGTAGTTTTCTAGCTATCACCTAAAAGTGTTTAACAAAGCCTTGGTGATAGCTAGAAAACTACACCGCGGTGAGGTGATAGCTCTTCACCCTGGACTATGATAGAGGCTTTAGTTTCTTGGGTTTCTTGGGCTACTCTGATTGGTTGTAGTGGCAGGCGTATCACCTTTGCGCTATTCTGATTGGTTGTGGGGAAGGGTGTATCACCTTTGCTGTTTCGTTCCACTGTGTTTGTATCGTTCCACTTTGGTTGTTGCATTCCACTTTGTTTCTTGGGTTTCTTGGGCCACTCTGGTTGTATCACGGGCGTATCACCTTTGCTCTATTCTGATTGGTGGTAGGTCTAACCAATAGTCTGTTGAATCTTTTTGTAACCGCCCATGGAAAATAAAACATACACTGAGAAGAACCAGACTCTATCCACGAAGTGTGATAGTGTCTGGCTATGAGAGGCTAATATTTAACAACACACTCCACCTTAACTAGATGGTGTGTACACGACACGTATTGTATCTGCTGTTTCAGCAACTGAATGTGGGGAAAGGTCTTCAGTTTACTTGAATTATTTTTCTTTTTTTTTTACTGGCTGCCGTGTGAGTAAGAATAGCGAGAAGAAGAGAAACTCCGGTTTGTCTATGTTGAGCTGTTGAGGAGTAGTTCACCCCCAAAATGACTTTTTTTGGGGACCCAAATGCAAATGCATTTGGGTCCCCATGGCATGAGTAATCAATAGAAAAAAAGTCATTTTGGGAGTGAACTACTCCTTTAAGGTGATGGGAGTACGTCATCCACTGTGAGATGCAGTGATGTGCTCTTCAACCAGCATGGCAGAGGGAGGGAAGGAGGGTAACAGCCCTAGTAAGGCTAGTATTGACTGAATCAAAAACTATTTTTAGCCGGTGACCGCCAATATATCCACAAGTTTCCGCGGGAGTTTACTGGAGACTATCGGGACCAAACTTCCGGGTTTAACAGCAGACATACAAGCTCACGTCGCGTTGCAGATGCAACCCGTTGTGAGCTTGTAAATCGGCACCGGAAGCTCGGTGCAGACGTCTGCGCAATGCACTATGGGGCGTTGGAAACTCGTGGATAGAGATATTTACACCTTTTGATAAATGTAGCCGCATTGTTTATTTTCACTTAGTACAGACTAATACTTCCAGAATATTCTATCATTTGTTACACTATAAATAATGATAATAATAATAATTATTATAATTATAATTTTGAATGTTGAATGTTGAAAATGTTTGTACTGCTGCTGCCCTGGACAGAGCTCTGTCGTAAAAGAGATGCAGTCTTTAATGTCAGGAAAAGACAACATTTAAGGTTTCATTCACCATGGTTTGCTGTACTGAATAGAAGCTGTCTAGACTAGAGGATTCCATTCCTTGGTAAAACAGTGCATCAATACTGGCATGGCATGGCTGTGTTTTTCAGGTCCATTCCCAGCGATGCAATGGAATGGCACTTTGGAAAGAAGCGTCCGCAAAAGTGTATTTAATGTTTTACTGCATTTTGACTGGTTGAAAGGTTGTCCTGCTGGTTTTGGCTGACATGTTTATCCCTGCGTTGCTGTTCTGGTGCTATTTGATCACTTTGGCTCACTTCTGGCTGTTGCATAAAGTTACATGTTATGGTCTAGAGCCATCTTTTTTTTTTGGATTTAAAGACATGGCTCAGATTGCTGCAGTGTGTGTGTGTGTGTACGCATGTGTCCGTGCACGCATGTGTGTGAGTCTGTGTGTGCGCGTCTACATGCATATAATAACTCGGGGAGGTGCAGGCCCATGTGACCTGGCTCCTATTACCCTGATTGAATTAACTGAGTGGAATTGTTAAAAAAAAAAGAGAAAAAAAAAAGACGAGGGCGAAGGGAAAAATACAGGACAGAAAAGGTATGGTTTAGAAAGCACGGTGCAGATTTTTTTTTTTTTTATCGAGGTGGTATTTCAACTAAGTTTCCACAGAAGGAAAGGTAGACATGTGAGTTACCATATCGGGAAGAACACACAATGCATTCAGGCAAAATGCAAACGTAGACATATGCATACAGACTAAATGCACGCACGCACGCACGCACACACACACTTAGCACACAGAAGAATCTCTTGATTCAGCAGAACCACGTTAGACTGTGGCATCCAGACTTCATTACAGATGAAAACGCACACACGCGCACACGCACACACGCGCACACGCGCGCACACACACACACACACACACACACACACACACACACACACACACACACACACACACACACACACACACACACACGCACTCACATTTTGCGCCTATATTATTCCCATGAGGAGCCAGGGCCAATTTATATCAATTTAGCAATTTCCAGAGAAAGCACAATTCTGGGGGTTGGAAGACCACACTGTGTGTGTGTGTGTGTGTGTGTGTGTGTGTGTGTGTGTGTGTGTGTGTGTGTGTGTGTGTGTGTGTGTGTGTGTGTGTGTGTGTGTGTGTGTGTGTGTGTGTGTGTGTGTGTGTGTGTGTGTGTGTGTGTGTGTGTGTGTGTGTGTGTGTGTGTGTGTGTGTGTGTGTGTGTGTGTGTGAGTGAGAGACAACAGGAGCCAAAGTCGTCCATTTTGTCTATGAAGCAACCCATGTAATTACGATGTAGAATCCATGTGGAAGATATCTCTGGTAAGTTTTGGCCATGCATGTACGTGATGATGGACATGTGTGTGGCTGATTGTGTGTTCAGAGTTTCATGAATACCCATAGAATGGGTGAGAACGAGAGGGAGAGACAGAGAGAGACAGAGACATTTTTTAACGAACATTTGTAACTCAAATTCTGCTTCTGGGGGAGTCCCTGGAACAAAATATTTTGAGATGGGGGTCCGTGGCCAAATACATATCATTTTGGGGGATCTTCACATGAAAAGGTTTGAGCACCACTGACATAGAAACATAGGTTTTTCAAAAAACCTTAGAAGGATTTGAAATATTCAAAGACTTGCACAAATTTTCACGATTTTTCAAAAATAGCAGATCTACAAGCTTGCAGCGCGGTACTCGGTGCCGCGCTGTGAGCTTGTATATCTGCTATTTTTCAATAGTTAAAGCACAAAATAATTGTGCGGGGGCCCGCAGTGAATCCTTGTACCCAGGGCCCAGAATTTGGTGCGACACCCCTGGTGGAGGGTGGACATTGATGGCAATGGAAGGTGTTGAAGAATGCAGGACCCCCCCCCACCCATCCCCCACCAATCATAGCACCTAACATATGGCGTTCATCTACTCTTTATTGAGGACCACACTGAGAGACTGGAGAACAGGGGGGGTGGGGTGGGGGGGATCCCTCTGGCCGACCATAAATCTGCCTGCTTTAAAACACATTTGGCCTGTCTCTGTTTCGACAGTGAATTGGATGTGGAGGTTTGGTGACGTCATTTCAAACTGTTGTCCCCGACACGTTGATTTAGACCCCCCTAAAGGAACCCACAGAACCACTGGTCTAGTCCCTTATTCTTATTCTACGTAATTGCTGTGTGTCAGTCCGCAAATCCGCATGACACATGCTGAACTGCATTCTATAAAGTTACCGTGTAAATATGAACACAGTGATTCAAATGCTTAAACATGTGTGCAAGCTTCACACATGTGTACGAACGGTTAGCTTCACGATCGCTCTCTTGAAAGAGTTGCATCATCAGGTGCATCCGTGTCGGGCGGGGGGTTAATTTGCATCCTCGTCTTCACACCTGGGCACTTTGATAGAAGGCAGAGAGCACCGTCAGGCCATGCGTCTCAAGGACGCTTTGCTAATTATCCCAAGACCAGACTTAATGAAGGCATAAATCAAAGAGGCTTCGTCAAATTAATAACATCCCCACTTTCATCAGTACAGCTGTCCACACTTGGTGGCATGCATGGAGCAGAGAGAGAGAGATGACACATGATGTCTGGCTTTGAAAATGATCCCAGAGTGAGTTCTGAGCCAGTTGTTCTCAAAGGGTTTTCTATGGGGACTGTGAAGTTACTGTAGGTGTTCCAGAATGCAGCAGTACGCCTCCTCACTGGCAAAAAGAAGCTCGACCATTATCCCTTGGATGTGCAGTGCTGCACAACGTCAGCAGAAAGCTCTCATGCAAAAATACGTGCATGTGTTAAGCGTCTGTTGAAATTGTTTACAGTCTTATGAATTTATTCTCTTTTCAACTAATATTATTTTATTACTGACAATGAACATTATTATTTTGACATCACCCAAGCCGCTGGGATACGAGCTTGACTGACATCCTCCTCATAACGAGTGTGGTAGTATAATAATAAAAGCCCCAAACTCTAAATTAAAATGTCACATATTTTTCTTAAATTGGAAGTCAGTAAGACGGTTAAGCTTTAAAAAAAACTTGCACGCACGAACGCACGCACACACAGGTGTGTATGTGCATGCACACACACACACACACACACACACACATGTACCGGTCTCCCGCTGAGTTGAAAGGCTGCGACGGTAAATAGTAAATGCTTTGGGCCAGAGTGAGCGAGGGGCTTTGAGAGGAGGGGAGTTGTGTACTGAGACGCTGGTAGTGGTGGGCGTGCTGTGCAGGGCTTTCAGAGGGAACGCAAGAGACACAGTGTTTTCTCCTCGCCGCATGAGGCTCGCTCTCCCCAATGTCACGAATTTTGGGGAGAAAGGTGCTATTCTCGTCAACTAAAAAATACCTGCATTATTAACGCGCCGTGCAGCCTTTCAACTCAGCGGGAGAGAACGAGAGAACATGCACATATGTGTGCATGTCGTCAATGTCACCTCATTGACGTCACCTCTTCAGACTCCACCTAAACCTATAGCACTACTGTAACACTCCCCTTCCCTCAATGACCACACATGAAGCTAGATAGCATTTTTAGGTTTTAGAAAAGTATTTTTTACTGCTTAGGTGCGTTATTGTTTTTCTAGAGTGATATTCCTATGCATTTGTTGTATTGCTGTTGATGTACTGACATATTATCTTATTATATTGATGTATTACCTGCTTATTGTAAGTCGCTTTGGATTAAAAGCGTCTACTAAATGCCTAAATTGTAAAATTGTAAATTGTAATGTCGGGCGGAAACTTTTTATCTCCAAGTTTCTAATTTGTTTCACCACACAAGACTGGGTTTGATCTGTCCAAGATTCCCACTTCTACTTTTCTGTTACCTATACGCACCTACTTGTAGAGGGACCAGCTCTGCGGAAGTCTCCTCTTCACAAAATGATAAATACAAAACGGACGGTTTTGGACATTCTGCAAGGTTTCCACCCGACAACGACGATTTAGTACACAATATGCAAAAGTGCACGCACCCTGTCTCTTATGGAACACCAAAGAAGTAGTCTGGAATCCCTTCACTTTTCGTGGTTTGATCCGGCCGGGAGCGGAAACCTCTCTACGTCATGTTGTAGTCCTTAAAGGACT
>NC_137816.1:47204627-47234627 GCF_963921795.1 Nannobrachium achirus
AAGGACTCCAATTTGTCCGGAAAGATCAAACCGGATTCAGTTTAAACCCAAAATAATTCCCCTGCGCTCAAGGACATACATTTAGGGCCTACCTAATAAACCCCTTGATGCGGAGTAGTTTTGCTTTTGGAAAATGTGTTAAGTATATGCATCTTTTAATAGGGATTGGGGAAACAAACAGGGAGAAGAACCAAAACAACACTACTTCTTCTGCTTGTGGTTTCCGCCTAGAACGGATCAAACGGCCCGTTGTAAACGAACACCAGGCTTTCTCGGGGGAAATGCGAGGTTACCAAAGAAGTGACAATGGACCTCCGTTGCCCTCTCCGACCCCCCCTCCCCTCTTTCTCTCTCTCTCCGGGGTCTCCGTACGATTGACCAGCATGAGCCAAGAACAGGCATCAGAGGAGGAGATTAGGATACATCTCCCCCCTCCATCTCTCTCTCTCTCTCTCTCTCTCTCTCTCTCTCTCTCTCTCTCTCTCTGTCCCACTACGAATCCCCCTCTGTTCAAATCATTTCTGCCTCTCATTTCCTTTCTTCTGCCTTTCATTCTACGGTACCCCCCCCCCCCCTCCCCCACTGACTTTCCATCCATTTCTCTCCCTCTCTCCGTCCGTTTTTTCCTCTCCTTCCTCACGCTCTTTTCACACTCTCCTTTTTGTCGGGACGGAGTGCTTCTAATTTATTTCCCCTGCTGTGTGGCTGTGGTAGAGACCTCAGCCTGTCTCCCTATATGTTTTAACTCTCTCTCTCTCTCTCTCTGAATCTCTGGCTGTCTAACTCTCTCTCTCCACTCTTTGACGGTCATTCTCTAGGGCAGGGGTCTTCAATGTTTTCAGACCAAGGACCCCTTAGTTGAGAGAGAGATGAAGCAGGGACCCCCACAACCTTTTTCATAGATTCCATATACAGTAGTTTCATTGTTTGACGGCACAATCATCATGTCAATTAGTGTTTTCTGATATTTAACCACTTGAACCGTCAATACTTAATAAATCTGACCTTTCACTCTGTAATAGTCTGCTCTTTTCCCCCTCTACACCAAACCTCTTTGTAAAAAATAGCAGATCTATAAGCGCTGCGAGGCGTTGCGAGCTTGTAGATCTGCTATTTTTGGCAAGTGGTTAATATAAAAAAGGAGAACATTTTTTTCTATGACATAGATTTGGAGGACCCCCTGTAGTAACTCTGAGGACCCCCTGTTGATGACCCCTGCTCTAGGGCTGTCCATACCGTCTCCGAACCACCAAACCTTTCGTCGGAGAGTTCCGACTTTCCGACGTGAGTTGGCAAGTGACGTCATTTTGTAGTTGGTTTGTTTTCGATGGAAAGTTTGGTGGTCGGAGAGAGTATGGACAGGCCTTAAGTCTCTGTCTCTCTCTCTCTGTCTCTCTCTCTCTCTCTCTCTCTCTCTCTCTCTCTCTCTCTCTCTCTCTCTCTCTCTCTCTGGGTCGTGCTCTTTGTGTCAGTCTTTGAACGAGGTTGTTTGCATTGGGAGACATTAGCATAATCCTCTCTTTCCTCCTCCCTCTTTCCGTCCGTCCTCCCTCGCTCCCTCCCTCCTTATTCTTTCTTCCTCTCTTTCACTCTGCTGCACGGGGCCCTTGGCGTGCCATCTCTCTCTCTCTCTCTCTCTCTCTCTCTCTCTCTCTCTCTCTCCCTAAATATTTACTCCTTTGCTCAATAAATGACTGAAGGACACTTGTTCGGGGAGAAAGGACCATGATTAGAGGGCACTGCAGGGCAGGGAGAAGAAATGGGAAGCAACACTGCACAGAGAAAGAGGCTGTTTTCTCTTGGAGTGGCGTAGGCCTTTTAAAACCCTGTGTCATTAGAGGAGGTTTCACTCAGCCCTGGGGCGCCCGCTGGCCTAGCGGTCCAGGCGCATACCACATAGGCTCTGATGCCTGACAGCGTGTCATGGGTTCGAGTCCCATTCCCGAAACAAATCAAAACAAATCTTAAAAAAAAGACCTGTGTTTGTTGATGTGAAGTAGACTAGACAAGCAGACACACAGCAAATCACTGATGTGCCATCCTCCTTATTTTTGTACGCTCGTGTGTGTCTGACTGCGGGTCACATTTAGAGACGGTTTTGGACATGGAAACCAGTTGTTGTCTAATTTGTGTCAAAACATTTGGTGGCCAAGATTTCAGTACAGTTCCTGTACTAAATCTGTCCTGTGCTCTCCTGTTAGGGTTGCTTTGGTTATGGTTAAGTTTAGAGTAGGGTAGGGAGATATGGAATGAATGTAAAGTTTGCAAAACGTGTGTGTGCGTGCGTGGCTGCGTGCGTGCGTGCGAGCGTGTGTGTGCGTGCGTGTGAGCCTCCTTATCTCTGGCACACACATTCATATTGCCAAAGAAGTAAGCTGTCAATGTATAATCATTAGTGTATGGATTTTACATAGCCCCAGGTAAATGTTTGTTTTGAATGGCTCCGAGGAGCAATAGAAGTCTGAAAGCAGAACTGTGTGTGGTTTGTAGTAAGTAAATAATTCAATGTGTGCTGCACTGCATCCATTGACACACCCCCATTGGACTGTACAGTACTTCCCTCAGAACATCCCAATTTATTTTATACCAGCAGACATAATTAGCTGTGGCCAGTCGATGGTGAGTTGTCCAGGAAATGGCAAATCCATAAACTTTCTGCAGATTATGTAGCAGCACATGGTGCGACCGCAAGGAGTGGACGGCATGTGGGTTCAGCAGCTGTTATGTGTTGAGGATGTGACGACACTATTAGACTGTGGTAGGGTCTGGTGCAACCTGTGGGGGCCGTGACCCCCAAAATAATCATATTTGAACTGGGGACCCCCCCACCCTGAGAGTCCTGACGATCAAGAGTTGAGTTATCTGCTATTTCCACTATGTTTGAAAATGTCGGAACATCTTTCAACATGGAAACGATTATGATGATAGATTATGATACATGACGTAGAAGATAATGCCATTATGTCAAATATTTGCGATTAGATGATTATGTAAAGATTGTGACAGGCCTAGTGTTAATGTTGTTGTGCTATGTTGTTCTGTGCTACAGGATATGTGCTTATTTGTTTTTCTGTTGAACAGACTGTAGAGATGAATGTCCCTGGGAGGACAATAAAGACATTATTGTTATAACATACAGTATTTCTCCGTTCTCTCTGCGTTGCCGCAGGGTGTTGACTTTGCGGCACGGGATGGGCCAGCAGCACCCGGGGCAGCACTAAGCTGTTATGAAGGATCTATTGCCTCTTAAAAAAAAAGAAAAAGGGCAGCTAGCTAAACCACTGCCAAGAAAAACCTTGCTGGCAGTGCCAGTTGGTTCTCTGAAGGACTGAGCCCTCCACGTTTCTGTTCTGATAAGGTGCTCCTTGATCTGGAGAGGTTATGAAAAGAAAATAGCGAGCGACAGGCTAGGAGAGAGATGGAGAGAGGGAAGGGGAGAGATAGAGGGGTGAGACAGAGGGGAGGAGTGTGAGTTGACCTACTGCACACACAGTATAAACAGAGCTGCTGCCTTTGAACACATTTTTAAATCTAAGGCTTTTTTTTGTATACCATTCAAATCGTATTGAGAAAAAAAGCAACGCTGCTATTTGTTCCAAAGCGACTGCAAAAGATTGCTGCTATTTGTTTTAAAAAGCTTTACCCTGTATATATTAACATGTATACAATGGCACAATGTGACATAACTATGTTTACACAATGGTGTGCCCCCTCCAACTGTATACATACGTTCACCATTTTCAACTATTACTTTTGTTTATTATATTTCTACACTTTCTTTGGCAATGTAAACGTGTGTGCTTTCTCATGCCAAAAAAAAAAGCTCCTTTGAATTGAATTAAATTGAGTTGGAGAGGGAGGAAGAGATTAAGGAAAGGAGAGGGGGGGGTAGTAGGAGGATGAGATGGAGATGAGAGAGAAGTGAGCTGCGTAGAACCTGAGGTTTTGTCGTACAGTCTGTGGTGCCCTCTTCACATACAGACTCTTGGAAATGTCCGGGGAATCGGGTCGGCACATTGTCCGATGTTGCCCTTTCACATGTGTACTGTTCACAACAGGAGAATGCCTGTCTTTAGCTGTGTTCTTCTCACATAACTTGTCTGTTTGATTATTGGGCATTGTCTGAGTAGTAGATGCACAAGATAACTGCTCCCACTAACAGCGTGAGGAAGATGAAGGATATTCATTTCTTTACATGGAACATGACAGATGAATTGCTTGACATGCAGTCTCCCATCCCAATGACCATAGCAATGATGTCCATTCTGCATGTTTTAGTGGTTATGTATAAGGCATAAAAAACCTTTATCAGATAGTCAGATGAAAAATATTCGGCTGAGACACAGCGCGTGTGTGCGCGTCACACGCACGCACGTACACACGCACGTACGCACGCACGCACGCACGCACGCACGCACGCACGCACGCACGCACGCACGCACACACGCACACACACACACACACACAGACAGACAGAGAGATCACCCTCATAGATCCACACATCTGTTTTTGTCATTGTAAGAACCAGATCCCTCGTCTCTCTCTCTCTCTCTCTCTCTCTCTCTCTCTCTCTCTCTCTCTCCCCCCCCCCCCCCCCCCCTTATTCTCTCCATGGTGCTGGTGTGATGAGCAGTGTTTAGGCAGATATATCGCTCCCATTAGAGGTACTTGATTCAGCAGGGCTCCGGTGAAGAGGAGGCCATTACCCTCCAGACCACGTTAACGACGTGCACACACACATACATCTTCCTCCAGACGCACAGCTGACAACGACAACACACCAGAGAGGACAGAGAGACACACGTGTGCAGGAACGCTCGTCCACTCATGTGCCTCTGTGCATAGTAGGGATGGGACGATATGAAAATGTCATATCGCGATTATTGTGACAAAAGAATCACGATAGTCAAAATCCATTATCCTGGGGCGGAACATTCGCCAAAAAATTGCAGATATACAAGCTCACAACATGTCACAATGTGTTGCGTTGTGAGCTTGTAGATCGTCTATTCTTTGTCAAAGATATTTGATAGACAGTGAAAAAAAGACGATCAAGTACTGTACGTATATTTCTGTATAAGTACCTTTTATCAATTATATAGGGTTTAAGTGGTACCGGATATGTAGGTCAGCAAATAAAAGGTGAATTAATCCCAGTGCATGACGGAGGACGATATCACGATAAATAAAATTTCCACGATACAATTATCGTGAGTATTTTTATCACGATAAACGATAATATTGCTTATCGTCCCATCCTTACTGTACATAGTATGTGCACACATTCACAAGCATGTGTGCACCGGAGAAACGTAGAATGTATGCCCAAGAAGCATACAGTACCACTACTCATGCTCTTGCACACGCGTCCACACACACACACACACACACACACACACACACACACACACACACACACACACACACACACACACACACACACACACACACACACATTACGCTTCATATACACATGCAAACATTCTTTGAGTGTGCGCATGTGTTTGTGTGTGAGAAAGAGAGATAGAATGTCGATGTGTATCCGTCTAACTGTAGTGCTGATGATGGGAATGGCAGGTGTATGTCTGTGGGAATTACTACTGGAATGCGAGCGGGAATTCTGTGAACTCTGACTGGAATAGCTTAGTGAAGAGCAAGGTGTGTAGGAAAGCGAGAGGACAAATGGTGAATGCCAAAGGGAAAGTTTCATACTGTATACTGCACAATGTGTGTGAATGACACAAACGTGTTATAAAGTAGAAAGTGTATGGTATGATGGATATCTGCGACCGTGCACGTATGTGCCGTGTTTCTGTCTTTACCGGGGTCCCGGGGATGTAGTATTTTGTGAGGAGTTGAGTTTAAGACATTAAAATTTAAATGCCATTTCATAGGCAGATTGAATATTCTTTTTCTGCCACAGTAAGAAGTTTATTCTAATGAGCTTGTAGTGCAAAAAAAACAGCTACTATGAAGGGCTCTGCGTCAGCAAACAGCCCTAGTAGTCAGCAACTGGAAGGGCAAGTGGCATACTTCAACTTAAAGACTAATTCAACAAGGCTTGACGGAAATTGAAAGTGTCAGCCACGCACACCCGTAAAAGTGGCCCATCAATTCAGTGCGTGCAACTGCATAATGGAATGGCTCCTGAGACCACATCTTTGGATTATTTCAGCCTCAGGGAGTTGAAAACGGAGACACTGGAGAAAGGAATATCCTCTGTTGCCTTACCTGGCACGGCTTTGGTCTGTCTCTCACAGCCGTAAATTCATGTGCTTGCGATCCTACTATTATTATTTATGGAACCTCTGTCTGTTGTTCCACATTTTTCTCCCTTAATGGGTTTGAGCAATTGAGCAAAACTTCCACACGGGCATTGACTGTGATAGTGACATTGGCTGTTTTTCCACTTTTTCCAAATTTTAACTGTTTATTACTGTTTATGTCAACTCTGTCATACTCTTAAGGAGCAGAGTTTCTGAGCTCCTGCTCATGCGCTGCAACAGGCTATGGACGCACTGTTGCTACGGGTTAAGTTCCCCGCGGGCTATATATCTCTTAACAGTTTTGGAGTTACTGCAGACGTGCAGCCATAGCCTAGGGGCCGTGTTGTCATGGTTACCACAGGCTATGGGATTGCGACCATTGGCCGCCGAGTGGACTTGCAGACAACGCCAGCAGGCAGACTTGGCTCACAGCTACAAAGTTGTCGCAGGACTTTGATTTAGGAGCGTGTCCACACAAGACAGCATTTTATGAGCGGAAGGGCACTTTGATCTCATCTCCATAGCACCAACACGCTGATTAATACGTGCCTTGTTTGAATGAACTTGAACTTGTTATTAGCACAAATAGCTTAGCTGAAACAACGTAAACATGGACGTCTCATGGATGTTGTGGTAACGAATCGACGGTGGGTTGTAAATGACCAGGTAGAAATTACTGTCAAACTTGTAATTCACAGCCCCATTACTAACAAGTATTCACTGTACCTTCAGTTCAGAGGTCAGATAATAATCAGGCTATTAATTTAAGTTTTACGAAGACTTGGATCACTCCGAGAGACATGCCGTGACAGAACAATCTTCAATTTGAAATTATGCCCAATTTTATCAGACCTCGGTATAGCCAGTGGTGTGTTGTGTTCTAGACTTTTTGGGGGGACATACGATCCGCGGCTATTCGTGTGGCCTGTGCACAATGCCTATCAGATACGCTACTTTGAAAGGTTCACGAGGACAGACGCTATTCATATATTTTCTTCCAACAGCAGACGCTATATACGTGCGTTACAGGTAGAACACAGCACTGGGTATTGCCTACACTTTTGTAATTAAAATGAAAGAACCCAATGTGAAACCAAATAAGTTTTACATTGTTTTACAAACTGAGTTCTTAGATCACTTTCTTCGGTCGAGTCTAGGGCTGTGACCCTGTCTGCTATTATATCTAAATCTAAATGGATCGCCCATTTCAGCTTCCTTAATTTTGAAACCATTCCAAGTTCTTGTTTGTGTGATTTCAGTGTTGTCTTATGCGGAGTGCAGACAGAGCTGTGGCTCAGGAGGATGCGCCAATGATCCCTGGGTCGGCGGTTCAAATCCCGGCTCCTCCTGTCCACATGTCGAAGTGTCCTTGGGCAAGACACTGAACCCCGCGTTGCCTCCAATGGTGTCAGCTCGCCAGTTGCCACCATTGATGTGTGAATGTGGGAAGTGAGGACGCTGACGTTGACTGTTCGCCGATTCACTTCCCGATGTATGAATGAATGGACCACTGTAAAGCGCTTTGAGTTCGCAACTTGCTTAGAAAAGCGCTATAAAAAATGCCATCCAATCCAAAGGGGAGGTGTAACTTGAAGTGTAGATGGCTCTGTGATCTCGTAGGAGCTGCATTAGGACCGGGAACGCATCTGTGTCACGTAACCACTTTAACCATTATTTTTTTATACTTTGGCTATTCAAAAATATCAGATGTACAAGCTCATAGCTCGGCACCGAGTGTAGGGAGTCCTTGACGTTAAAAACTTTGAGCACCACAGATACAAGAAACATACGTTTTTCAGAAAACCATTAGGATTTAGAAGACATTTATAGGTATTTTTCAGGTCTTAAAGGTTAAGGTTACAGGGGTCCAGGCTCTCGCAAGAACTATAGTCAAAGTATTAGAGTATTATTACTATTTGTTTTATTCAAACCATAACTTGATTTGACTGTATGTTCACATTTTGATTATTTGTTGACAGCCCTTTCTTACATACAGTATGTTTACTGTAGACAAACACAGGCATATATTATATTTGTGTGAATTTGCATGTGTGAATATGTGTGTGTGCTGCATATTTGTCTCTCTGCATGTGTGTGCTTGCATATTGTGTGTGTGTGTGTGTGTGTGTGTGTGTGTGTGTGTGTGTGTGTGTGTGTGTGTGTGTGTGTGTGTGTGTGTGTGTGTGTGTGTGTGTGTGTGTGTGTGTGTGTGTGTGTGTGTGTGTGTGTGTGTGTGTGTGTGTGTGTGCGCGCGCGCCAGTGGGTGGCAGAGGAATG
The DNA here is from genome assembly GCF_963921795.1 of Nannobrachium achirus. Taxonomy (NCBI): domain Eukaryota; kingdom Metazoa; phylum Chordata; class Actinopteri; order Myctophiformes; family Myctophidae; genus Nannobrachium; species Nannobrachium achirus. Next base: position 47,213,171 of record NC_137816.1, read on the forward strand.
CAGCGGGTACAGAGAGCCACAGAGTTGTGTGTTGTGTGTGTTTGCTGAACTATGTGGAGCAGCGTCTCGGTGATAAGTGAGATCAAAGCTTGCGGTGAGCTCATCAACCCTGAGCCGCCTGCTCCCTGCAGAGCTGATCCTCCTCAGTGATATCCAGCACCAAGCCCACCATACTCGCTGTTCTGTGTGTCTCTGTTTGTGCATCTCTGTCCTTGGAGGTATTCAGTATTTACTGTATTGTTGCGACCGTAGGTCGCAGTTTGCTGTCAGAACCGCCACATCTTGACATATTATCGTTTATCGTGAAAAAAAAAACACTCACATAAAAAAATGATAATCGTATCGCAGAGATTTAATTTATGGTGATATCGTCCTCCGTCATGCACTGGGATCAATTCACCTTTTATTTGCCGAGCTGCATATACGGTGCCACTTAAACCCTCTATAATTGGTAAAAGTTACTTATAATATACGTACAATCAGCTATTCTTTGGCAAATGTTCCACCCCAGGATAATGGATTTTGATTAACGCGATATCGTAAATCGTGATATGAAATTTTCATATCGTCCCATCCCTAATCTTGACTGTATCCGTCTGGACAGGTAACGCCTGACACTGTGGTTCCCTTGACACATCACAGTGACATCACAGGTGACATCACAGTGATGTCAGATACTCAGAGCAGGGATAATGCCTGACACTGTGGTTCCCCTTACACATCACTGTGACATCACAGGTGACATCACAGTGATGTCAGATACTCAGAGCAGGGATCTCCATATATGGGCATAAAAGGGATTGTATGTTGTGATGTCATGGGAACCACTCTAACAGAAGCCATTTTATGCCCATATATGGAGATCCCTGATGTCATCAATATTAAGCCCATATCTAACAGGACTTCATATGGGAATGCCCTGCCCATATATGGAGGAAGACAGCCCATATCTGTGTGGCTGGTTCTACATACAGGAATCTCCATGTATGAGCATAAAAGGATTGTATGGATAATGATGTGACATGGTGTGACCTCGCCCTTGTTTAGGGCGAGGTCGCTTGTCGTCCTGAGGCGTCTTACTAGTTAGTCTGTGTTTATGTACATGTTCCTCAATATCTACAGATTTCTACTGAGAAGATTATTGTGTGTGTGTGTGTGTGTGTGTGTGTGTGTGTGTGTGTGTGTGTGTGTGTGTGTGTGTGTGTGTGTGTGTGTGTGTGTGTGTGTGTGTGTGTGTGTGTGTGTGTGTGTGTGTGTGTGTGTGTGTGTGTGTGTGTGTGTGTGTGTACATTTTGTGAGCATCCATCTTCCGTTCCCCTTATGCAGGCATGTCTGTTCTTTGTGTAAAAAGGAGGATCTCTGTTTCTATATCTAGCAGCAGTATTTATTTTTATTTTCGAGGTGGTTGCTTGAATAAAGCTGGGTTTTCACCAAATGCAGGCTAGGCGGCCAGAAGTCGTACATTTTCAACGGAGGCTTTCAACACTTGCGGTTCCGGTTATTTTGGGTCATTTTGGGTGAAAACACATAAGTTCAATGTTTAAGCGATTACCCTGCTGCAGAGTACAGCTAACTTTATCCATGTCATGTGGTTTCAGCCAAGGGAGCCAATAAACGAAACATTGAATCATGTTAGCTTACTAGAATATAGCAAAACAAGTGCTACTGTACCAATCGGTATGTATTTGTATCAATTACTGTTGTGTGTGTGTGTGTGTGTGTGTGTGTGTGTGTGTGTGTGTGTGTGTGTGTGTGTGTGTGTGTGTGTGTGTGTGTGTGTGTGTGTGTGTGTGTGTGTGTGTGTGTGTGTGTGTGTGTGTGTGTGTGTGTGTGTGTGTGTGCAACTGTGCAAGCATATTAAGTTGAGTACTGTTCACTTTTTGTTAGCTTAAAGGAGTAGTTCACCCCCAAAATGACTTTTTTTCTATTGATTACTAATGCCATGGAGACTTGAGGTCAATAATATTTGTTTTGTATTTTTGCATTCCTATGGCAATGAAGGCAATAAATGTACCCCCATTGATTCCGGATGAAAAAAGTCATTTTGAACTACTAGCCAAGAGAACATGGTCGCAGTGCGTGATGGTTTAAGCCTTAAACCATCACACGCTGCTACTAACTACGTTCTCTTGACTGAATAAGTGTGATCATTTCACTGTGTGTTCACCCCTTCACGTTGCACTCTGCTCTCAGATGAGCTGAATTATTTAGTGAAAAGATGGGATAGGTTTTTTTTCTCCTTTTTTTTTTTTTTTTTAGCTGATTGAGGCCAATATAACAAGACCCAATCAAATACACATTGGCAGCGCATCAACCCGCTCAGCTTGAGAATGGATCGATTGTCTCTCCAGCAAACAAGATCAAAAGCTTTTTGTTTTGCTCCTCCTCGAAACATTTCAGTAGGTTTCTGACAGGTCCAGCAGCATCCTTTGGTGCCCACGTTATTGTGGGCTCGCCTAAAGGCGAGCACACTCTAGATATTGTCATTATTTCTATACTATGCTATACTATATCAAGTTCTCCTCAAAACTTCGGTTTCTTTCTACTCCTACATACTTAGTGAGAAAATGAAAATAAAAACATCAATGTGTTCAGCTTACTGTGGCGAAGTGTGCTATTACTTTTTACAGCAATCGGCCAAATGGTGGCGCTGTAGGAAGCCTTCGAAAGTGCGATCTTTGAACAGGTATAGCTCATGCTGTGTTATACATACAGCCATGAAACCTGTATACACTTATGCGTCTCCTCATGCCGAACAACTTTTACCCTCTAACTTTTGACCTCTGACCTTTAGGTCTCCCACAATTCGGAATTATATGAAAAACAGTAAAAATCTATCTCCTCCTGGGATTTTTTAGTTAAGCGCACAAAACTTTTTTCACATGAACTTTGAACCTATATCTACACAGGCTATGTGGTGAGAAGTTTGTACGTTAAATAATGATTTTTTAATAATTCAATATATGTTGCGGTTTTATGCAAATTATTCTTCGGCCTCTAAATCATGCATGCAAAGTTACACGTTCATGGCATTTGGCAAAGATGTGGAGGGTTAGTCAAAGTATCACTGAAACCAATTTTATTCCAATCGGCCAAAGGGGGGCGCTATACGAAGCGTTTGAAAATTCAAACTTCAAACGGGCATAAGTCATGACTCGTTTCGTTTGAAGACATGCAACTTGTTACACGCGTGCTTTGACTCAAGCGGAAGACATCTGCGTCGTTGTTAAGTAAGCTCCGCCCTTCGATTTTCCGCCACTTTGAGCAGTTTGTAAAACGCGTAAACCCGCTTTTATTCTGGAATTTTCGCGTCACGTGCACAAAACATTTTTTTACATGAACTTTGGACCGATATCTAAAGATCTGTCAGATCGGATTTCTTTAACATTGAAACATGCTTTTTTAAATAATTCAAACAATATTGCATTTTTATGCAAATTATTCTTCTGCTTCTAAAACATACAAGTAAAGTCACATTTTCATGACAAAATAGTGTAGAGGGTTAGTTCAAATATCACTGAAACCAATCTTACCCCAAATGGCCAAAGGGGGGCGCTATATAATTTTGAGCAGTTTGTAAAACGCTTAAACCCGTTTTTATTCTAGGATTTTTTTTGCAATTTGCATGAAACATTCTACACGCAATCTAAGGACCTTTATCTAACATGCCTATGAAGTGCACACAAAAAAATTATAAAATAATAATAATAAATATAGCTGCAAGCAGCGATAAAGTGTCCAAAGCCAAAAACACCTCAAATCATGAACACAGCCTGGGATGTGCGTGAAATCTTGCAAGCACATTCCCAATAGGTCAAGGAACAGATACCAACCTTCTCACATTGGCCTGTTATAGCGCCACCAGCGGGTCAACTTTTGCACAACACATTTTTGGAACAAAATGGACCAATCTTTGACGTCAGTAACGTCAAAGAGAGCACTGCATGCGATCTTGACATTTTGTGCTTTTATAGCCATTGTTTTCCGGCTTGAAGCGAGCCCACAATTGTTTCGAAGGAACAATATTTTTCTAGTGACAATATCTAACCGTCATATCAAGTTCTCCTCAAAACTTCGGTTCCTTTCTACTCCTACATACTTAGACAGAAAATGAAAATAAAAACATCAATGTGTTCAGCTTACAGTGGCGAAGTGTGCTATTATTTTTTACAGCAATCGGCCAAATGGTGGCGCTGTAGGAAGCCTTCGAATGTGCGAACTTTGAACATATAGAGCTCATGCTCTGTTATACGTACAGTCATGAAACCTGTATACACCTATGCGTCTCCTCATGCCGAACAACTTTTACGCTCTGACTTTTGACCTCTGACCTTTAGATCCCCCAGAATTTTGAATTATATAAAAAACAGTAAAAATCTATCTCCTCCTGGGATTTTTGCGTTACGCGCACAAAACTTTTTTCACATGAACTTTGGACCAATACGGTCAAACTAGTCTCGGCGGATTTCTTTTAAAGTGAAATATAATTTTTTAATGATTCAATCAATATTGCGGTTTTATGCAAATTATTCTTCGGCCTCTAAATCATACATGCAAAGTTACACGTTCATGGCATTTGGCAAAGATGTGGAGGGTTAGTCAAAGTATCACTGAAACAATTTTATTCCAATCGGCCAAAGGGGGGCGCTATACGAAGCGTTTGAAAATTCAAACTTCAAACGGGCATAAGTCATGACTCGTTTTGTTTGAAGACATGCAACTTGTTACACGCGTGCTTTGACTCGAGCGGAAGACATCTGTGTCGTTGTTAAGTAAGCTCCGCCCTTCGATTTTCCGCCATATTGAGCAGTTTGTAAAACGCGTAAACCCGCTTTTATTCTGGAATTTTCGCTCCACGTGCACAAAACTTTTTTTACGTGAACTTTGGACCGATATCTAAAGATCTGTCAGATCGGATTTCTTTAAAATTGAAACATGCTTTTTTAAATAAATTCAATGAATATTGCAGTTTTATGCAAATTATTCTTCTGCCTCTAAATCATACATGCAAAGTAACATGTTCATGGCATTTGGCAAAGATGTAGAGTGTTAGTCCAAATATCACTAAAACCAATCTTACCCCAATTGGCCAAAGGGGGGCGCTATATCATTTTGAGCAGTTTGTGAAACGCTTAAACCCGTTAGGATTTTTTTTTGCAATTTGCATGAAACATTCTACACACAATCTAAGGACCTTTATCTAATATGCCTATGAAGTGCACAGTCTGCACACACACACAAAAAAAAAAAAATGAATATAGCTGCAAGCAGCGATAAAGTGGCCAAAGCCAAAAACACCTCAAATCATGAACACAGCCTGCAATGTGCGTGAAATCTTGCAAGCACATTCCCAATAGGTCAAGGAACAGATACCAACCTTCTTACATTGGCCTGTTATAGCGCCACCATCGGGTCAACTTTTGCACAACACATTTTTGGAACAAAATGGACCAATCTTTGACGTCAGTAACGTCAAAGAGAGCACTGCCTGCGATCTTGACATTTTGTACTTTTATAGCCATTGTTTTCTGGCTTGAAGCGAGCCCACAATTGTTTCGAAGGAACAATATTTTTCTAGTGACAATATCTAACCGTCATATCAAGTTCTCCTCAAAACTTCGGTTCCTTTCTACTCCTACATACTTAGACAGAAAATGAAAATAAAAACATCAATGTGTTCAGCTTACAGTGGCGAAGTGTGCTATTATTTTTTACAGCAATCGGCCAAATGGTGGCGCTGTAGGAAGCCTTCGAAAGTGCGAACTTTGAACAGATAGAGCTCATGCTCTGTTATACGTACAGTCATGAAACCTGTATACACATATGCGTCTCCTCATGCCGAACAACTTTTACCCTCTAACTTTTGACCTCTGACCTTTAGATCCCCCAGAATTTTGAATTATATAAAAAACAGTAAAAATCTATCTCCTCCTGGGATTTTTGCGTTACGCGCACAAAACTTTTTTCACATGAACTTTGGACCAATACGGTCAAACTAGTCTGGTCGGATTTCTTTTAAAGTGAAATATAATTTTTTAATAATTCAATAAATATTGCGGTTTTATGCAAATTATTCTTCGGCCTCTAAATCATACATGCAAAGTTACACGTTCATGGCATTTGGCAAAGATGTGGAGGGTTAGTCAAAGTATCACTGAAACCAATTTTATTCCAATCGGCCAAAGGGGGGCGCTATACGAAGCGTCTGAAAATTCAAACTTCAAACGGGCATAAGTCATGACTCGTTTTGTTTGAAGACATGCAACTTGTTACACGCGTGCTTTGACTCAAGCGGAAGACATCTGTGTCGTTGTTAAGTAAGCTCCGCCCTTCAATTTTCCGCCATTTTGAGCAGTTTGTAAAACGCGTAAACCCGCTTTTATTCTGGAATCTTCGCGTCACGTGCACAAAACTTTTTTTACGTGAACTTTGGACCGATATCTAAAGATCTGTCAGATCGGATTTCTTTAACATTGAAACATGCTTTTTTTAAATAATTCAAACAATATTGCATTTTTATGCAAATTATTCTTCTGCCTCTAAAACAGTATGCAAAGTCACATTTTCATGACAAAATAGTGTAGAGGGTTAGTTCAAATATCACTGAAACCAATCTTACCCCAAATGGCCAAAGGGGGGCGCTATATCATTTTGAGCAGTTTGTAAAACGCTTAAACCCGTTTTTATTCTAGGATTTTTTTTGCAATTTGCATGAAACATTCTACACGCAATCTAACCACCTTTATCTAACATGCCTATGAAGTGCACACAAAAAAATTATAAAATAATAATAATAAATATAGCTGCAAGCAGCGATAAAGTGGCCAAAGCCAAAAACACCTCAAATCATGAACACAGCCTGGGATGTGCGTGAAATCTTGCAAGCACATTCCCAATAGGTCAAGGAACAGATACCAACCTTCTCACATTGGCCTGTTATAGCGCCACCAGCGGGTCAACTTTTGCACAACACATTTTTGGAACAAAATGGACCAATCTTTGACGTCAGTAACGTCAAAGAGAGCACTGCCTGCGATCTTGACATGTTGTGCTTTTATAGCCATTGTTTTCTGGCTTGAAGCGAGCCCACAATTGTTTCGAAGGAACAATATTTTTCTAGTTGGATTATAACAAGCCTTGTAAAAGCAATTAGGGTTTAAACTTCAGTCAGAGAGAGACAGAGGAGAGTTTAGAATGTGACTTGACCATTCAAATGCCCGTCCTTTTTCTCTTACAACTGTCATACTCTGTGGGCTGGGAAACAACACCTCACCAGGGTGATTATGACATTAGGGATGGGACGATATGAAAATTTCATATCACGATTATTGTGTCCAAAGAAATCACGATTTACGATATTATCGTGATAATCAAAATCCATTATCCTTGGGCGGAACGCGTTGCGATGCTTGTAGATCTGCTATTTTTTTGGCAAAAGACATTTGATAGAGAGTGAAAAAAGTAATGTATATTATAAGTACCTTTTACCAATTATAGAGGGTTTAAGTGGTACCGGATATGCAGCTCGCAAATAAAGGGTGAATTGATCCCAGTGCATGACGGAGGACGATATCACGATAAATTATATCTCCACGATACGATTAACGTGAGTGTTATTTATCAAGGTAAACGATAATATCGGGTATCGTCCCATCCCTAAATGACATACAGTAAGAGCAAAATGACTGCTGCACGAGTAGTACTGTATGGTCAATGGATGACAGATAGAGCAGTGGTTTTCAACCTATTTCACATCAAGGCCCATTATTTATTTGGCATTTGAACCACGGACAACCATTTGACGAGATCTAGCCTCTCAGACCCAAAACCTTAACTATTCTTTTGTCATTGGATAAGGTTTTGTCCACAGTTCCATGCTGTATTGATGTTGGTACCATAGAACTGGTAACAGGCCAACACAAATAACAAGTCTTCTACATTCTCTGACTGTGTAGACTTCTTGTAAATTAAGTAATGCAGTAATTTAACAATAATTTAACTCTAGAGAGCGTAAAATGGAACGTAAAATGGAAAGATCTATTCGGTTCCCACATCTACAGTATGTGGTTACCAACTCTCCTTTCATTTAGCTGGGGGACCACCAGGAACCCCCTCAAGGACCACTGGTGGTCCCCGGACCACTGGTTGAAAACCACTGAGATATGATGGCAAAGATGTATTCAGTCTTTAAGATGCAGTCCTTTCATTTTTCTACACAGGGAGGACAATTCTTCTCAACATGAGATGCTGCATTCAAGTTCAGGAGAGTTTGGACAAGGCAATTCTCTTGAATGCTGCCTTCTCGTATGGCATGGAAAATGGGGCATTTGCATTTCTTTCACCATAGTAAAAACTGCATTCATGGTCTGGAGAGGGCACTTTTTACAGACAGATAAAAGCGCAGGGGCTCAAGCCCCCTTTGATGTCTATGTGTGCACGTGCCTGTTGGTGGGTCAATAGGACACCCCCTCTCCGCGAGGACTAGAGCCTGTGTGACTCACCCACACATTCATTCATTCAGCCAGCCAACCGCTTTCGTGAGTGCCCGCCCGGGTGGGGGCTATCCGTATCTCTTGTCTATCAAACCATGTGACGTCATCCGTTATTCATGAAGTGCCATGTTGCAGCGTCAATATTTCATATCTCGTATCGACGCGAGCAGGCAGCCGTGCACGCGCGGGTCCGTCTGGGTGAGAGTAGCCGGAGGCGTCCGTTGTTAAGGAGCACTCTTGATTTCTCCTTCCCCTCCCCTCCTCATCGGTCTCTCTCTCTCTCTCTCTCTCTGTCTCTCTCTCCCCCTTGCTTTCTTTCTCGGCCAGTAGTAATTAAATTAACTCTGTCTCTGATTGACAAAGGGCCAGTCTTTCAGGGCTCTGCTTGCATAGGTAGAATAGCGGTCAGCGCCGGGAGCGGATATGAAGTTAGGCAGGAATGTGCTGAGTTGTGGCGGCTGTGGATGCTTCTTAGGGAGCCGGCTGCCTGTTTTTGAGACTTTATCCAGTTTATTGGACAGTATGATGGAGAGATGAGAGAGAGAGAGAGAGAGAGAGAGAGAGAGGGGTGGGGGGGGCAGATTCAAGTCTGTAACCAGGTTTCTGCAGCCGGCATACAACACGCATTTGTCACAATAACTGGCTGACACACCAAGATGCCAGTTCGTCCAGGGTTTCTGCTAGCCGTTTTATTGTTCAACCAACGTAGTTGAAAATATTGTAATTTACCGGCTTAATGTATATATTTTTGTGGATAATGCAATAATGTGTGTAATGCATCTTTGTTTAAAAAGCTGCTGTTCCTGTGCATCATAGTTTCCTAAGAAACACACACCATCTCTTTGAACTTTTACATTCATAATCAACTTTTCTGTTACTCTTATGTTTACTGCTTCATCAATGATGATGCCAAGGAAGTCACTTGCCTGCAATTTGTCAGGAATTTTCCTCCAAAGCTTTCTTCATGTCACCGAGGGAGTCACTATGCTTATCTAGAACCACGTCGCTGCGATATGGTAGCATCTGAAGATGACTGTTTGGCTTTATTGCAGTGGTCTTTTAAATGCACTGATGCGATGTGTTCGGTGCATTGTTGTGACATAACGGCAAAATGTGACATAGCTCTGTTCCCCTCCAACTGTATATATGTTCCCATGTTCAACAGTTTTTATTATATTTTGACACTTGCTTTGGCAATGTAAACATATGTTTTCTCATGCCAATAAAGCTCCTTTGAATTGACTGATGTATTGCTCTCCATTTCATGTGTTTTCACAGCCTTTGTATTTACATTGGTCTTTCCAGGTCTTTCTTTTCTCGCAAAATTAGTTTAATTTTTTTTTTAAAGACTACCGCAACAAAGGGCTTCAAGCTTCAAGGTTAAAATCTATTAGAAGACATCATTGCGTGACAGTATGAATTATGATTTCCTAATAATTGTCCTCTCCCCCAGTCCTCTAAATTCTCCAGATCAGTTCTATGATGTTTTGTGTTGACTGACGTCTGGTCCTGTCTTGTTTTGCTCCACCACAGTGCTTCCCACCTGCTCACCGCTGGACTTCCACTGTGACAACGGCAAGTGCATCCGTCGCTCCTGGGTGTGTGACGGAGACAACGACTGTGAGGATGACTCAGACGAACAGGACTGTCGTAAGTAGCGCATGCATGCACGCACGCACACAAACAATATCACACATGTATATCGTCACTGTCGGGTAGAAACTTTGTTTCTCCAAGTTTCAAATGAAAGCAGTAAAGCCCTGCTTCATGACACAAGACTGTCGCACAAAACAGTCAAAATAGCTGGTGGGAGGCGTTGTGTGCTTGTAGATCAGCTATTTTCACTAGTTTAAATCATTTTTAAAATGATTGTGACCGTCAGGTCCACCAGATGTCTGTCCCTCTGTCTGTCTGTCCCTCTGTCCGTCATGTCACACTTTTGCCCCTACTCTATCTCTGGCACCGTTGGCCCTACTGATGCCAACCTTTGCACACACACTCCTCACATGGCCCTCTTCTAGCTCCACCATCAACACATTTTTGGACACTGCTCTTACATATTTTGGCCCAAAATCACGCAAAGCGGTACACAGTAGGCTATCTCTAAAGTCATGTCATCAACATGGATCTGTCCCATTTCCCATATTCCCTCCTGATTGGCTACAGTTGCCTTCTAAAGTTTGTGTATGTATGCGACGTGACGGTCGCTTAACTCCCGATTAGGGAGTCTTACTGGTTAATACAACACAAACGGTTTTGAAAATACAAGGTTTCCACCCGACAACAATGATATGAGTTCTCTCTGCTGTCGCTCATGCTGGGATGCTCTGATGGGTAATGTGTCAATCTGGTCGGTGTCATGCACTGGAATCTGTAAGTGTGCTCGTGCCTTGGGGAACAGCTGTTTTCACATGTGACAATGGCATGCAAGTCTGTCCGTTATAAAAGTTATGAAAACAATAACTCGTTATTATATAAAAAGCTGTCCTGTGCTCTCATTGGCTGTAGCACCTATCTGCTCGGGGTGCTGGTGGCATTCCCGCTCACATTGTAGGATTTCCAGTCGGCGTCAGTGGCAAATATCAAACTATGCCAGATGTCTGTAAACGCTCGGAGAGGCGTCCCCGAGCGCACACACAGTGAGCAAAATGTCGCAGAGCGATGCCGATCTTGCAACAGACAGATGGGGGGGGATTTGATGGCGAGCGCCAAAATAGGTCGGCGACAGCATAATCGGGGTAATCTAGCAGTGTGAACGAGCCATTAACCACACCAGACTCTCCTCTGATCCCAGTTTACACTGTCACTTGCCTGGAAGTAAGAGTGTGTGTGTGTGTGTGTGTGTGTGTGTGTGTGTGTGTGTGTGTGTGTGTGTGTGTGTGTGTGTGTGTGTGTGTGTGTGTGTGTGTGTGTGTGTGTGTGTGTGTGTGTGTGTGTGTGTGTGTGTGTGTGTGTGTGTGTGTGTGTGTGTGTGTGTGTGTGTGTGTGTGTGTGTGTGTGTGTGTGTTTGCAAGCATTGTGAAAATAGACTGCAGCTGCTGAGCAGTCAGATTGAGGCCTGGAGTGAGTGTGTGTGTGTGCTTGCATGTGTGGTTCATGCACAAATGTATTTATATATTATCCTTGTGCAGCTGCACGGTTGGAGCAGTGATGTTTCTGCATACAGTTAGTTAAAAGTATTGGTATCAAAATGTACTTACAGTAATACAGGTAAAAGTACTCGTGAAGAATGTCCCGTTTGAAGTTTTGAAATGTATAAAAAATCTTTTGAAAATAGCAGATCTACAAGGATCTACTAGGCTATTTAAAAATGGCCAAAATGTATACAGAGATGAAGTGGTTAATGTATGTGTTTTGTAATAATAATCAAATTCTACAAAGTAATTAGTAACTAAAGTGTTATTATTGAGCGGTGGTAGACCGCTCCATAGCATGGCCGTGTGTGTATCCGTGTATGTATCCGTGTATGTATGTGTGTATGTAGCCTGAACTACCACTCAGTGACCAGAGAGGGTGCTCTTGAGTCTAGTCTGAGCATCAACTGCAATACTCTCTCTCTCTCTCACACACACACACGCACACGCACACGCACACACACGCACACACACACAACCACCGCTCAGTTCACACGGGTGTGATTTTTTAATTGTAGTGGAGTAAAAGTACAATAGAAATAATCAAGTAAAGTATAAATACCACAAACTTGTACTTTACACCACTGAGTATAGTAAAAGTGTGTGTGTGTGTGTGTGTGTGTGTGTGTGTGTGTGTGTGTGTGTGTGTGTGTGTGTGTGTGTGTGTGTGTGTGTGTGTGTGTGTGTGTGTGTGTGTGTGTGTGTGTGTGTGTGTGTGTGTGTGTACAACCACCGCTCAGTTCACACGGGTGTGATTTTTTAATTGTAGTGGAGTAAAAGTACAATAGAAATAATCAAGTAAAGTATAAATACCACAAACTTGTACTTTACACCACTGAGTATAGTAAAAGTGTGTGTGTGTGTGTGTGTGTGTGTGTGTGTGTGTGTGTGTGTGTGTGTGTGTGTGTGTGTGTGTGTGTGTGTGTGTGTGTGTGTGTGTGTGTGTGTGTGTGTGTGTGTGTGTGTGTGTGTGTGGAGGGATAGTTATGTGCGCACGGTGTCCACGTCTACCCTTTCATATTTACCCAGAGTGACTCAGGCTCAACGTGTCAAATATAATCCCCTCAGATCCGTGTGTGTGTGTCGTTCCCTGGCTGTATGGCAATTCAATTTCATTACGCTTACACTCTGAAAATAGCTCTGTGTGGAGTGTGGCATGTTGGTAATGCAGACACCACATGCTGGAGAGAGACTCACAAGGTGGAGTTTACATACAGACAGAGCCCCCGGAACCAATGGACTCATATAAGACATATGACAGGGCTGTCACAATTATTACCTAATCGTCTAATTGCAATTATTTGACATAATCACGATTATTTTTCATAATCGTCATAATCGTTTCCATGAAAAATGTTCATATATATTTTTTTAAAGTAAAAAATAGTGGAAATAGCAGATCTACAAGCTCACAACGCGTCGCATCTATCAATCTTCTTTTTTAAGTATAAAGTTGTCAAATATGTCAGTAATTTCTTTGTATATTTAGGTTATGTGTCATATATACCATGTGCAACTTCAAAGCCTAAAAGCCAAACAGAAATGTAATTGCCAACGACAAAGACACAATTAAATCGCAATTATTTGTGTGACAATTAATCGTCATGTGAGATGTCATAATCTTGACAGCCCTGCATATACCAGTAAGACTCCCTAATCGGGAGATAAGCGACCGTCAGGTCGCAGCGTGATTTTAGGCCAAAATGTGTAGGAGCAGTGTCCAAAAATGTGTTTGAAAAAATCTGCCTGACGGTGGTGCTATATGGGACAGATCCGTTGTGATGAGATGAGTGTAGACATACCGTGTACCGATTTACGTGATTTTAGAGCAAAATCTGTAGGAGTAGTGTCAAAAAATTAACACCAAGGATTTGACTGTGTTTCCGTATTCTCTTAGCCTCATCTTTCAAACAAACAAACGTATTTTATGGACACGCTGGTGAACTAGCGTCAATGGATTTGTCTTGTATAATGTGACGAAGCCAAAACACTGCCAAAACTAAGTGCTCCCTCTGAAATGACCGACACAGAAGTATGACTACACCCCGTTTCATCACCACAATTGTGACCCATTTTAAGTTGTCCAAAAACGGCAGGAGGTCCCAAGCGTGTGGATATTTTCAGTCCGGGTTCAGGTTGTTCTGGGGAAGACGTAATGCAAATCAGGAGGCGACCCATCGGCATGGAGAGGGCGCTCTTCAGTTTTAGAAGGGATGGCTGCAGTGTGGGACCCTTCCCGTCGTCACCCCACGCTGGCAGTCAGTTGGGTCTATTTTTAAGCATCATTGTCGGGTCACAAGGTGCTTGTAACAGGAACCCGTAGCTTGTACAGCCTCACTCACTGAAAGTCACTCCAGGTGAGGGGCTTCAGCTGTGGGTGGAAAAAGTACTAAAATGTCTTACTCAAGTAAAAGTATCAATATACTGCAGTGCAGAAATACTCTTGTTACAAGTAGAAGTCCGGAATTCAAAATGTACTTGTGTAAAAGTACAAAAGTATTGGCATCAAAAGTAGAAAGTACGCGCCATGTAGAATGTCCCATTTCACAAGTTTACAAATATTTGAAAATAGCCATCTACAAGCTCACAATGCGTCGCATCGCGACGCATTGTGAGCTTGTAGATCGGCTATTGTCAAATGGCCAAAACATATTGATGTGGTTAATGTATGTTTTGTAATAATCCAAAATCTACAAGGTAACTAGTAACTAAAGTTACGTAATGGAGTTAAAGTACTAGTATATTTGGAGATTTCGAGATGTAGTGGAGTAAAAGTATTGGAAATTGGAAATACTCAAGTTAAGTACAAATACTACCTCAAACTTTTACTCAAGTACAGTACTTAAGTAAATGTATTTAGTTAGTTTACACCACATGGTTCAACGGACAGAGCCTGGCTCAGGATATTTTGCTGCGCTCACTGTAAACTGCTGTTCCAACATGGAACACTAAACACTTAACTCTGCTCAACCCCTCACGTTGATGATTTTCACCTTTTATTTATCGCTCTCCCTTTCTATCTCGCCTCATTCCTTCACACGCTGTTTTTCTCCCCGTGATTTGTGTTGCCTCCATCTCTGCTGACCCACATATCATTCAAACGGCTCAGACATGGAATCACTCCCTTCTGGTGGGGGGAGGAGGGTGTGTGATGTTGGAGGGGTCGGTCCATTCGTCCATCCGTCTGTGTATCGCGAGCCGGCTATGAATTTTTCATCTTCATGCCTTGTAAAAATTCTTCCCCCTCCCTCAATCCCCAAACCACTTATTTTTTCATGCTTTTTCTTTTTTTCCCCTTCGCGTAAGCACAGTTTTTGTTTTATCTTCGCCCTGCCTCCCCGTCCAGATTTCCACGATGCCATTGTTTTATTATTTAATGTGTGTGTGTGTGTGTGTGTGTGTGTGCGTGTGCGTGTGCGTGTGCGTGTGCGTGTGTGCGTGTGTGCACGCATGTGTGTGTGTGGGTGATCCGTCATGTTCAACTGCAACTTCAGCACTTGTCAAAGTTTCACACACAACTTGGAGGTGAAGTGTGAGTGTGTGTGTGTGTGTGTGTGGTGGTGGGGGCTGTTCGCATACCTGATGTGCAGAATTTTGCATGTATCGGAGGAATTGCACTGAAAAAAAAAATGACAGGATTTCACCATGCATGCTACACACACACACGCACGCACACACACACGCACGCCGCACGCACAGGCACGCGTGCGCATGCATAACGTCACTGTCCGGCAGAAACCTTGCATCTCCAAGTTTCAAATGTGTATGTTTTTTTTCCTCGAAATGAAAGCCCTACTTCATCATACAAGAGTGTTGCACCAAAGTAGTGAAAATAGCAGATCTACAAGCAAATATATCGTCTATTCTCACTATTTTAAATTGTTTTAAAACAATATATATCAGGGTCTTCAACATTTTCAGGCCAAGGACCCCTTAGCTCTGAGAGAGATGAAGCAGGGACCCCCACTTCATATCGTATAAAAATGTGTTGCAGATGTACATGGATTATTTCTTAAACAGTTAAGACTTGTCAGCACTATCATCTGTCTAGGTTGGATTAATGTGTATTTTCATATTTTTAACCACTTGAACTGTCAATACCTACTGCTCTCTGCTCTTCTTTTCCCTCTACACCAAACCTCTGTGCCAAAAAATAGCCAATCTACAAGCTCACAACGGCTCGCAGCGCAAGGTGCTGTGAGCTTGTAGATCTGCTATTTTTTGGCTAATGTTCCTCTAAGAATAGGGATGCTAGGGTTCAAGTGATCAAGCATGATCACACAAAGATTTGGCGGACCCCCTGTAGTAACTCTGAGACCCCCCCTAGGGGTCCCGGACCCCCTGTTGAAGGCCTCTGATATATATGTCACAGTTAGTTTGAGATTCAGTTAGATTGAGAACAGGAGCGCTTGTTTTTGGGCACAAGGTGGAGCAGGCGGTGCATCCTTCGGGGAACTAGGCATAGTTTTACTGAGGTTAGGGTTAGGATTAGGGTTAGGTTTAGGCACAGTTTTACTGAGGTTAGGGTTAGGATTAGGGTTAGGTTTAGGCATAGTTTTACTGAGGTTAGGGTTAGGATTAGGGTTAGGTTTAGGCATAGTTTTACCGAGGTTAGGGTTAGGTTTAGGCATAGTTTTACTGAGATTGGGGTTAGGTTTAGGCATAGTAGCATTCACCAGGTTAGCATTCACCAGCGTGGGACTAATGCATGGGCTTCTTCCACATCCCGGTGAACTTCTTCCACATCCAGGTGAACTAAAACAAGCGTTCCCTTCCCAATCTAACTGGTTTCTCAAACATACTGTATATAATAATAAAAAGGAACAGTTTTGGACATACATGGTTTCCACCCGACAACGAAGTGGCCACTCACTCACCCATTTCACGCGCACGCTATGTACGCACGCGCACACACTGAGTTTGTGGTAATGACTCCTGCTGCCCTTTGCCCCGTGTCGTTTGATGGCTCGTATGAGTGATGAATGTCCTCGAGGCGTTTTCACCTTTCACCTTCCCTGTTTACCTTCCTGACAAAGGAACCACACACACACACACACACACACACACACACACACACACACACACACACACACACACACACACACACACACACACACACACTAGATCGAAAAAAACAAGAAAGAGAGACAGAATCGATTAATTTCTAAAAAGATTAATAATTGATTAGACAAGCACATTTCTTTTTGCCGGTGCCGGGTGAACATAAATATTTCATCTCAGTCAGGCTCATGGGGCTTTCATAATGCTAAGGTTATACGTTTAGTTTGTTTGTTTTTTGTTTTTCAGGGGGAGGAGGGGTTTCTTACGGAGTGGTAAACACCAGTGGCGTCAGTTCAGCAAAAGCTAAGGTATGGCAACACGACTGGTGTCTTTGACACCAGTCGTGTTGCCATACCTTAGCAACAGGCAAGATGAATTTATTTTAAAAAGCGCATTTTGTTTTTGTCCCCTGTAGCCAAGGTATGGCAGCTGCCATTCCTCGCCATATCCAATTGACGCCTCTGGTAAACACAGAAGGTAAACCGCCGGTCAGCCAGTCTGAGATGCGCGCAAGACTCAAAGGATTACTCATTTTCTATAATTCAACGTGAGCTGTTTGGAATCAGAAATCATGGAAACGCTTCAACAAATCCCTTGGCTAAGTGTGATAAATGCGCTGGGACTTGACTGGGTGTGAATGATTACTGATTACTGCTGCAACACAAGGACAACACAGTTGTCTGGTATCAGGAAAAGAAGGACGACGGATCGACGTGACGACTGGACTGGACTGGATGATTTACAGCAGGGTTCTTCAACAGGGGGTCCGGGACCCCTAGGGGGTCCTCAGAGTTACTACAGGGGGTCCTCCAAATTTTTGTGTGATAGAAACCTTTTTTACTCCTTTTTTATATTAACCACTTGAACCCTAACGTCCATATTCTGAGAACTTTAGCCAAACATAGCAGATTGACTATTTTCGGCAAAGAGCTTTGGTGTACAGGGGAAAAAGAGCAGACTAAGTACAGAGTGAAATGTAAAGTTTATTAGTATTGACGGTCCAAGTGGTTAAATATCAGAAAACACAAATTGACATGAATCCAAAATACACAGATGATTGTGCTGTCAAACGATGAAACTATATGGAATCTATGAAAAGGTTGTGGGGGTCCCTGCTTTATCTCTCTCTCAACTAAGGGGTCCTTGGCCTGAAAACGTTGAAGACCCCTGATTTACAGAATAGCCTACAGTTAGTTACAGTAAGCTGCTGTTGTTTCACAACGAGGAGGGGATTCCATTTAAGCTGCCTCTTGTTCCTCGCAAGGCCATTTTTGGGTCACTCTGATCACTGTAACATGTAACAAACTAAGTAACTGTTACTAACAGTAGTCTTCAAAAGAGCTACTTTTGTACTTCAAAATAACAACTTTATGTCTAGTAATATTCAAGTCATGTAACCGTACGTACTTCAGGAGGATATTCTAATACTCACTCAAGTACCCATAAAATGGAATATTGATTTGGGCGTTCAGAGCATACATTGACTAAGTAATTTCATTTGTAATGACTCTCTTGTTCATTCATGGTAGTAGTGCTTAATTCATGGCATTAGATAGTCAACTAGTGTGCTTGATTGACTGTCTCTTCCACGAATAATTCTGCATAAATATAAATGTTTTCAATGTTCTAACAGAAACGGGTTGTTTACTGGTCTTGCAAACCGACAACTCCTAATTAATCCTAATTATAATAAAAGCCTATTTGAGTCATTGCTGTGGCTAACGCAGTGACAAAGCAATCGAGTACTTAAGTATGCGAGAGGGAATATTACCATAATGATGCCGCGCAAGTAAACAAAGTAATTGAATTCTAGGAGGTCCTGTCAAAATCAACACACAACACACGCATAGCATACACAAATTACACATATACACAGACACACACAGCCACACGCACACTATCTCAGGCCTAGGCCAATTGTCTAACCGCAATTATTTGAGGTAATCGCAATTATTTTGCATAATCGTCATAATTATTTCCATGTTGAGAAATGTTCATATGGTTTCAAACACTTTCAAATAGTAGTGGGAATTGCAGATCTACAAGCTCACAACGCCTCACGATGCGTTGTGAGCTTGTAGCTATTTCCACTATAAATGTATAAAGAATAAAGTTATTAAATATGCCTGTCATTCCTTTGTATATTTAGGTTATTTGTCATATCTGCCCTGTGCAACTTCAACGTCAAACAGAAATATGCTCCAGCGTTCAGCGACAAAAACACAATTAAATCATTCATCGCAATTATTTGTGTTACTAGACTGGGTGACCTTTTTACGTGACTCTTAATCGTCGTAAATAAATATCCTAATGGTGACAGCCCTACTCAGGCCTTAGTATAGAGTAGCTGGTCCTCAGAAACAGATGTTTTTAAATGCCGTTGGTTCACACTCCAGCAGGGAGCAGGCACCTGGGGAGGAAGTGAAAACCCCACCGTTCATCCTCTGTTTTGTCTGTGATGCAAACACGTACACACACACACACACACACACACACACACACACACACACACACACACACACACACACACACGCATTCACACACAGATATCCACACATGTACGCAGCCATGCACACACCCACCCTGTTGCTAAATAATAAATCAGCCCCCTGCCATAGTCCATCCAGGCAGAAATGGATCATGGTTGTCCGGGACGAACCTGTTTATTTGGCCCAGGTCAGGCATGAGTGGGGCTTTGCTATCGATCTCTGCGGTAACAGTAGAGGACGTTGTTTTGAGAATCCATCGTGTCCTTTAGTGCTGCGGGGGAACAGTTGTATCGATAGAAGCATATTATAGGCATTGGAACTTCAAGCCAAGCCAATGTCAGCCTACAGAGGTCCTTATGCAGCAGACAGGGACCTCCAACTCCATAAGGGCCACTGGTGTACTGTATATACATGCACATATTATCAGTTTTGAAAACACTTTCTGTATATGAATGGTGCTATACAAAATTATATTTTTGTAATGTAATTTCTAGTGAGTCAAATAGAAGGTGACTGACACACTCAATAACAATTGTGGATTAGTTCATCATAAAGGTGTGTTCCTCAGAGTATAGGGTGAGTGTGAGAGGAAGCTGGGGAACACGCAATTCCAATTTGGGGTTGATTCTTTCCAAAATATAAAGCAGCCTGTTATAGCACCACTATGAGGCAGATATTTTTTTAAATAGGTCATACGTGGCCTACTTGGAGTGTGCATGCAAAGATCGACCCTGGTTCCAGAGGTGTCTTAAGTTTAGCTGCACAAAGACAGACAGACAGACAGACAGACAGACATGGGCAGGGGTGAAAACCGAATCTCTGTGTCCTGGCCGGGTGGCCAGGCAGAGATAATTACTGTATTTTTCTGTATTTAATATTTAGCCATGATAATTGTGCAGGTCTGACCTTTTGATGTCCCATTATGCATTGACGAGTACAGCCTATTATAACCATCAGCTGTAACGATCACTTGTTAGCATGTTTGTCTGTGTATTCTCGTTTTGTACATTCACCGTGCTCAGTGACCTTTAACTAATTATGTCTCTGTTCCTGTCTCTCTTGTCATGTCTTTCTTTCCCTTTTTGTCCGTCTTGTGCTCTCTTTCTTTCCTCTTCTCTCTCTCTCTGCATCTCTCTGTTTCTGGTTCTCTTGTGCTCTCTCTCTCTCTCTCTCTGCATCTCTCTGTTTCTCTCTCTCTCTCTCTCTCTCTCTTTCTCTCTGACTGTGTAGCTCCCAGGGAATGTGAGGAAGATGAGTTCCACTGTCAGAATGGCTACTGCATCCGCAGCCTGTGGCACTGTGACGGAGACAACGACTGTGGGGACAACAGTGACGAGCAGTGTGGTGGGCACATGCACACGCACGCACGCAAACTGTACACACTCAAAAAACATATAGACATATAGTACACACAGTACTTGTGCTGTGCCCAGAGATATTTGTTCTTGTTTGTATTTTATACACTAAAGAATGCACACACACACACACACACACACACACACACACACACACACACACACACACACACACACACACACACACACACACACACACACACACCCTGCGCATGTCTGTTCAAATTGGAACACGCAGATGCACCATCTCAGTCTAAACAGACCCTTGTGGGTGTGTAACTCTAAGACTGTACAAATCAATCCAAATGGACCCATTTTGGTTCCATATGTACACTTTCAGAATTAAGTTAACTGTAAATCATTTACAGTGCAGATTGGGGTCCATGGCCTAATGCAGTGGTTCTCAAACCTTTTCATGTCAAGGACCCCCAAGTTGACACTTATTAGCCCGCAGACCCCCATTTGTGATGTGATGTGTTCTGTGTGATGCAGACATGCGTAAATGTTCGGACAAGGAGTTCCGCTGTACGGACGGCAGCTGCATCGCTGAACACTGGTACTGTGACGGGGATACGGACTGCAAGGACGGCTCTGATGAGGAAAACTGCCGTAAGTTGTACTGTGCAGTAAGCCAGCCCAGATAACATTACGTTTTTCTGAACCTTTATGATGATTGCAGGACATAATGTGTGTTTGTGTATGTACTTTCACCTGTACATTTCACAGTGTGTCGTGGCTGGAAATGTTAGCACAATTAAAAATGTTAATTTCAGACAATATTGACGTATTGGTGTCCACGTTTGAAAGGATTCATTTTGCTTCAAGGTTAGTGAGAAATTGCATTAAAAAGTTAACCATAACCCAAACCCTCACCATTTTCCCTTAACGCTAAATGTCATTTAAACACACTGCTTTCATTTGTCCCT
>NC_137816.1:47238665-47368665 GCF_963921795.1 Nannobrachium achirus
CTCTGACAGTGTACAAATGGAACCAAATGAATGCGAACGGGTTCATTGCGACCATAGGTCGCATTTACTACCAAAACCTCCACCGGCTGTCCGTGGGTGAGTGAGTGAGTCAGTCCGTCACACTTTTGCCCTGCTCATATCTCCACAACCGTTGCCCCCATCCATGCCAAATTTTGCACACACACTCCTTGACTGCCAAACTACGACCTCCAAGGACCCCCGGAGCCCCAGGGGCCCCCAGGGTCCCTGGGGGACCCCCAGATGTAAAAAATGACCCAAATGTGCTCACACGTCACACGTCACACTTTTTCCCTGCTTATATCTCCGCACCTGTTGACCCGATCCATGCCAGATTTTTACACACCACACTCCTTGCCTGCCAAACTACAACCTCCATGGACCCCCCGGAGCCCCAGGGACCTGGTCCCTGGGGGACCCCCAAATGTAAAAAATGACCAAATGTGCAAAAATGACCAAATGACCACCCCAACGGGGCTGCTCACGGGGAATTCCCGGGGACCACCGACTCCTGGTGCTCCAGAACGGATGCAAAAGTGGTGGCGCCCCCAGTGGAGGACCCCCTGCCACTGCAGCGCACATAAAATGCCCGTAACTCGGGCTAGGAGCGTCCGGGAGAGCCGGGGCCGGTACCTATTCGTCCGCCAAGGCAACGCGGAGACCCCACCCCTCATTTCTCACATGGCCCTATTCTAGCGCCACCTTCAGGCCGATTTTTTAAAACACATTTTTGGGACACTGCTCCTACAGTTTTTGCCCTAAAATCACGAATATCACTACACAGCATGTCTACACTCATGTCATCAACATGGATCAGGAAGATTTTGGGAAAAAACACATTTTTGCCCTATTTGTGGAGATAAGCCACCTACGGTCGCTTATCTCCCGATTAGGGAGTCTTACTGGTTTGGTTACATTTGTACACTGTCAGAGTTACAGACTTGTATGGGTCAATCTAAGGGGGAAGCACACACTGGACGCGGGACGGCTGTTGCAGCGTCTTGTTCCGGTATCGACGCACGTGAAGTGCCCGCGCGGTAACCCCAACTGGATGCGGCGTGCTGCCACACAGCACATCCATTTCCCCCGGTGGGGAGAACCATGGGAGAACATGTTCACCGCGCGGCAACGCTGGAAAAATAGAACAGCGGCGTATCGGCGCGGCAGGTGAGCGGCAGACCCGCGGACTGCGCGCGTCTGACACCGCCGGTGTGGTTTACTTCATTGAAAATAATGGGGCCATATTTTTTGACACGCCGCTTCCGCGCCGCCTCCGCGTCCAGTGTGTGTTCCCCTTTAGAGTCCCTGGAATCCCACTGCACCGCAATTTGTCAAAGCTGCAATCTGTCAACTCTAAAACATCTACGGCTCATCCAAAAGGCAAGGAGATATTTTTCAACCAGTATGTGTCCTGACTCCTAACTGACACCAGGGTCAAAAAACCTCTCACTGGGAAACCTCTCTCAGCAGCTGCAGATGTGCAAGTGTTATAATATTAACATACTCTACTTCGGTGGTTCCCAAACTTTTCAGCTCCTTACCCACAAGAGAGAATAGACGTTTCCCCCAGACCCAAACTAGTGAAAATAGCATGGTGAGCTCTACAAGCTCAGTGTTGTGAGCTTGCAGATCTGCTATTGTAACTACAGTATTACTTAGACATTGTTTTCTAATTAGGAATTTCTTAGATTTTTCTTAGATTTCTTCATGAAATAATTGAAAAAGAAAATCTTTGAATTTTGTTTTTATGAAAATGTTTGTTCTTTTTGGGAATATTTTTTGAAAATATTTTGAAATAATAATTAAAAAACAAATTTAGGAAAACAAAAAATCCCGACCAGTGTTTGGGAATCATTGCTCTACTTAACACTTTAAAATAACTATTTAAAATAACTTTTTATTGATTTAAATAAGTTCCGGATTGCAGCTTCTATCACTATTATTTGGACTATCTAGTCGGGGACTGGCCTACTCGTGTACAACATGTGTACATGTTGTTTATCTTCTTGTGTGTGTGTGTGTGTGTGTGTGTGTGTGTGTGTGTGTGTGTGTGTGTGTGTGTGTGTGTGTGTGTGTGTGTGTGTGTGTGTGTGTGTGTGTGTGTGTGTGTGTGTGTGTGTGTGTGTGTGTGTGTGTGTGTGTGTGTGTGGTGCAGCCACGTCCATGTGCACGGCCGATCAGTTCCGCTGTGCAAACGGGCCGTTGCGTGCGGTTTGTCGTGGCGATGTGACGGCGAGGACGACTGCTCGGACAGCAGCGACGAGGAAGGCTGTGAGAAGACAGGTGAGGTTCAGGACCACGCCCCTCTTTATGTTTCTGTTTCTGTCTCTGTCTCTGTCTCTCTCTTTCTTCTTCTTTCTTTCTTTCTTTCTTTCTTTTCTTTCTTTCTTTCTTTCTTTCTTTCTTCTTTCTCCTCCTCTCCTTTCTCTTTCACTCTCTCTCTCTCTCTCTCTCTTTCTCTCTCTCTCTCTCCTCCCAGTCTAAATATAACACATGGTTCAGCAGTAACCATGACAACAGCTTCAGACAACCCTGGTCTCTGTTTGGAAAAAGCGAAAAGAAATGTATTGTTGTGAGTCTGATCACAGTGAGTGTGTGTGTGTGCGTGTGCGTGTGCGTGTGTGTGTAAGCACTCTTTTCCATCTTGCTCTTATGCATGACCTTGTACATGCGCGCACGCACACGCCCTGTCAAAAAAACTCGACTCACACTTAAAAGCCTTGTTAGTGCTTCTGCGATGGTGGAGATGTACATTTTTTTTACCCAGCAGATGAGAGGACATAGTTTGCGTGAGTGTTTACGAACAGGAGGAGGTGGAACTGAATAGCGGAGTTTTTAAAACGAGATCCACCCTCTCAGATCCAGACCCATTTGGAAAGAATGTCACCCCCTGCTGTCACAATTGGTAGCATTAGAAAAACTGGTCATAAGCTCTGAATGGGTTTTTGTTAAATGTATTTTACAGTATTGTATGTGCATGGGTGCGTGTGGTATGAATAACAAAACACAGGATGTCGATATCGAGCAAGTTGGCCTCTATTGTTTCATTCATTGTTTTCCCAGAATGTATGAATTGTATGCTAGCATAATATTCTGTATCCCACTTAGACAGTAACATCCTCAGTGTTATTTTAACTCTCGATGGTGTAGAAAATAAAACCAAATAGACCTATATGTGTACACCCTTTTAGTTAAATTAATAAGTATTTTGCCATGTACTGGTCCGGAAGAGAAGCAGTGCTGGCCTGGCATTGGAACACAATTGGCAAGCACCTGTTGCAAATTGTGTAGTAGAAAAATAGCAGATATACAAGCTCACAGCGCGGCACCGAGTGCTGCGCTGCGAGCTTGTAGATCTGCTACTTTTGAGAAATCGTGAAAAAGGTTTCAAATCCTTTTTTGAAAAACCTATGTTTCTATGTCAGTGGTGCTCAAACTTTTTCATGTGAAGGACCCCCAAAATTATATGTATTTGGCCACGGACCCCCATCTCAAAATATTTAGTTATAGGGACCCCCTCTAACTACAAGCTCTACAAGCTCGCAGCGCTATCTGCTAATTTTCAATGGCTAAAGTATAAAATAATTCCTGGCCCCTCCACCTTGGGCCCTGGTAACTCTGTCCCACTTTTCGCCCCCATGTGACGCCCCTGTGTGTGCGTGTCTCCTCACAGACAGCCCTCCCTGTGCTCCGGATCAGTTCCTGTGCGGTAACGGCCGCTGCATTGGACAGAGGAAGGTGTGCAACGAAGTCAACGACTGTGGAGACGGAACAGACGAACACCCTCACCAGGACTGCCGTGAGTCCCACACCACTGTGAATGAGACTGTGTGTTTAATCCTCAATGTTCATTTAACATGAACATTTAGGATTTTACTTTACTTTAACTCGTTTACTGCCCCAATCCGAGAAACCCGATAGAAAGCCTTTGATCTCTCTGCCACGCCCCGAGAAACCAGAGAATTTAATTTGATTTCATTTATAAAAAGAATATCCAAAATCAGATCGCCGATCGGCTGCTCAGCAGTTTGTTTAAGGAAGGTGATTGTGGGTCAAATAGGACTGCGTATGGATCCAAAGGCAAGGCTTTCACCTCTTTACCCAGGCAGTGGGGTTAGTAGTGTGTTGTAGTGTTGTTTGGAAGCCACGGCTGTATAAATGTGTGCTCTAGACTGAGGCACGTTTTCTGTGTATGCAGGTCCACGCCCCAGTGAAGGGAACTGTAACCAGAATAATGGAGGCTGCGCCCAGAAGTGTCAGATGGGTAGAGGTGGTTTGGTCCAATGCACATGTCACACTGGATACAAACTCAATGCTGACGATGGAAGAACCTGCCTGGGTAAGTTGCGCGTGTGTGTGTGTGTGTGTGCGCATGTGTGGACCAGGGTCCATTTTGACAGTTAAAGAGATACATTAACACTAGAATGTACTGTGTGCGCGTGTATATGTGTCTAGGTTCTTACTTGGAATGTGACTGAGCAGTCCAAGGGTACTATGCTACCTTACAACATCTTAGTGTGGCACTTTGAAAACTGTCTTGAGAAAGTGCCTCATAGGCAAAAAAAAAAAAAAAAGATGCCAGCAAGCAATAATACAGTATGTGTGTGTGTTTGTGTGTGTATATATTATATACAGTATGTACTATATATAGTATATAAAATGTCAAGTACGGATAACTTAAACATTTCACTATTTTTGTCTCTCCATCTCTCGTACCCACTCCCACCTCCCATCACCCCTTCTGTGTGTCTTTGGTTCGGTCCAGACGTGGATGAGTGTGCTGAAGAGGGTTACTGTAGCCAAGGCTGTACCAACGCAGAGGGGGGATTCACGTGTTGGTGTGTCCACGGCTACGAGCTCAGGCCTGACAAGCGCAGCTGCAAGGCTCTAGGTACATTTCTCAGTTATTTTGTGATGGTCCAAGTTCAAAGTTGACTCTAACCAGAACCGGAGAGGCGGGTGCCTGACAGGGGCTTGCCTCCCAATACAAGACATTTTTTGCATTTGGACCTGAATTTAGCCTTGACCTTGAGGTTATAACCAGGTGTATCAAATAACACAATAATGGGTATGCTGGTAGTTTAACTAGTACATCGTCATGTCAGGCAGAAACCTTGTATCTCCAAGTTTCAAATTTGTATGTTTAATCATACAAGACTGTCGCAAAAAACTAGAGAAAATAGCAGACAACACAACACACAACGCAAGGCGTTGTGTGCTTGTAGATCTGCTATTTTCACTAGTTTAAATCATTTTTAAAATGATAAATACAAAACGAACGGTTTTGGACATGTAGAAGAATATATGTAGTCCATTTAGTCACAACATCTTGCCTCGGAACCTGGACATCTTTTCTCTCTACTCTCTTTCCTGTTTCTCTCTTCCAGTAAAGCAGAAATTCCATAAAAAGGACAAGTCTGCTGCTATTAATCTTGTCTATTGGTTTGAATTAGTCAGGAATGAATGATATGATTATTATGAATATGATTTCGGCCCTTGATTCCAGCCCATACTTTACTTTTTTTGTGTTTTGTTTACTTTTGATATTAACGTTGGTTACCTACAATTTCAGAACATTGTAATACGTTCAGTTTCTATTCACATAAGTCAGTGTACACGCTGAACTACTTCAGTTTCTTAGTTCCCGTTTCACTGGTTGGCAAACACCTAGGATGAGAAACACTGCTTCTTCTTTTCACCGCTGCAAGGAAAGGGGTTTCTTTTTGGTTCTGTGAGGGTCTTAAGAGGGAGAATGAGGTCGACTGATGAATGGGGTGTTCTGGATTTAGCTCTGCAGTCACGGTAGACAACTGTAGACCGTCAGTCTGAGCCTGTGATCGGTGTTGAACCCCAGGGTCAGCTAGCTGCCAGGACCACATCCCCTCCGCTTTCTACCAGATTAATGATGTCTCTTATTAAAGCTGACCGCACACTCTCAAACTCAAGACATCTGTCCAGTGCCTACTACTCAGAACCTGGAACCCTCTCTTTTTACTTCTTCTTTGGCTCTCATTTAGTCTCGGTGCCGATGGTTTCAAAGGAAAGCTTGCGGACAGATATTGTTTTTGGCAATAATCGGATTGGATCCTTAGATTCTGACTGTTTTTCCCATTTGCATTCCTGGTTGAGTTTGACTCGCTAATGTCGCAGCCAAATCCTGCGTGTTCTCTCTCAGCTCTTCTCCCTCTGCCTCCCCACCTCTCATCTGTTCTTTTCACCTCTGAAGGTACCATCTATAAAGAAAGTATATTATTGTTACTTATTAATGGACAATCTCGTGGTTCAGCTCCCACCATGGATCTACCGTGTATAAAACCATTTAACACAGCATCACTCTCGGGCAGAAACCTTGTATCTCCCAAGTTTCAAATGTGCATGTTTTTTCATTAAGTAAAGCGCTGCTTCATCATACAAGACTGTCGCACAAAACTAGTGAAAACAGCCAATTTACCATCACACAACGCCTCGCACCGTGAGCTTAAATCATTTTTAAAATGATAAATGCAAAACGAAAGGTTTTGGACATACAAGGTTTCCACCGAAGACAACAATATAATTTATATGTCTGTCTGGCTGTCTCTCTCAGGACCGGAGCCGGTGCTGCTGTTTGCCAACCGCATCGACATCCGCCAGGTGCTGCCGCACCGTTCCGAGTACACGCTGCTGCTCAACAACCTGGAGAACGCCATCGCCCTGGACTTCCACCACAGCAACGAGCTGGTCTTCTGGTCCGACGTCACGCTGGACCGCATCATGAAGGCCAACCTCAACGGCTCCAACGTGGAGGAGGTGGTCTCCACCGGCCTCGAGAGCCCCGGTAGGACATAATATATGTGTTGTAGTGTGTAAATATGAACGAAATAAAAAGAAAATAAACAAAAATAAAAATAAAACAATTCACAGGAGGCAGGCAGTGATCACCCCATGTGCACAGTGCACATGCCCCCCCCACCACCTCGTACAATTCAGCAGTCAAAGTCTCGTCTCAAGTCCCATCCCCCTGTTTCAGCATCTCTGGCCACACATCTGGTGCTATGTTATACCTTGATTCATTGATTGATAGATTGAAGGATTTATTAGAAGGTTGCATAGGAAAAAGTACAGTTTCATGACGGTACAAATCACTCGGTACAAGGTCAACTAAAAGGAGACCCTAGTAATCTTTTCGGCTTATTTACACAGGAACCACTTTATGTATCTCATATAACATTGAAAGACAGACGGATAGAACACAGTACTTTGCATAGGATGTCATCAATAACAAAAGGGGGAAAAGCATTCAAAAAGGAAAAGAAAAAGAAAGATATTTACTGTGGAAAAGTGGAGGTAAGTATGTGTCTACATATAAGTGTTTCTCAAACTTAAACATTTCAAGGTCTCCCCTTAACTCTGACAGTGTACAAATTGAACCAAATGAACCTGTTAGGGTCCATTTGGTTCCATTTGTACACTGTCAGAGTTACAGACCTTTTTGTCAGTTTTATACCCCCATAAAGGAACCCACTAAGTCCCTGGAATCCACTTTGAGAACCACTACATTATGTTACATCATACTTTGTTAGATATGAATGAATATGAGATTCTGGGACACTGTGTTCTAAATACATCATATTTTCAGTTTGTAAACAGAAAATAAATTGACTCTTTTATACTTCTATAATGGTGTGATGCTGGTAATGGAAGCCATGTTTTCCAGTATGGCTTTGAACTTGAACTCAAATACTCTGGCCAACGATCTCCCCTCTGATAGCCATCTGACTTTAATGTGTAGGGAAGGCGTTTGTACTCAAACAAACACAAGTTAAGCCTTAACTTGTGTTTGTTTGAGTACAAACACAGCCTTAACTGTTAAGGCTGTGTGCTTTCATGTGATTGATAACTTAAATCATCATTCAATACACTGTTAAGGTCAGGTGACTTTTCTCAGCTAGCCAGAGTTTATGTGTTTAATTTCACATTCAGGTGAAACCTGTTTAACCCAAGTTGTGAAATCAGACAGCCGTCCAGTCATGGCTTACTCACGTACTTCTCTTCGTCCCCTATGGCAGTGGTTCTCAAGCTTTTCAGGCTGCAACCCCCAAAAACCCTGACGAGCACTAAGAGTTGAGGCATTACATTTTGTATAATACAGCTCTATTGAGCGCGAGGCAATGTGAGTATGTAGATCGGCTATTTTCACAATTTCTGCCTCTAATACTTGGTAATAATAAACTAATTTGGCCAATGTTTAATTAGTCATTTTAGAGGTATTAAAAAATCCTTAGAATTGTCACATTAGAAATGTGCAGATACCCTCTATACACTTAACACTTTATGTTGGCTTGTTTGCTGTTGAGTGAGAAAACAATATTGCGCATTAAGCTGATCATCTGGGGACCCCCCAAAACAATTTGGGGACCCCCCTCGGGGTCCTCCTGACCCACAGGTTGAGTATAAGGCTTCAATAGGCGATCTCAATTGCATTGGATCCCTGGCAGCATGTTGCGCCTCTCCCCCAGTCCGGTCATGGCAGCTGCCATGAACTAGACCCTGTGGTACTTAAATGTGACACACAAAAAGAAAATTAAGGAATGGAACATGAAAGGTCTGACTGATATCTTGATGACATGCAAGTTTCACACCCATCAGTCCTGCAGTGCCAGAGCTTAGCTGCTCCCAGACACACCCAAGATGAACATGCTTCTGCCTAAGCCTTGATGCATTGGTCTTGGACTGCTACTGTGCACTTTAAATAAATCATCTAAGACTAATTCTGTGAGTGCACACAATGTTTCCCCCATTCATTTAAAAGTCTGCTTCCAGTAAACAGGCCCATAGCATGCATAGAACACGCAGTTGGAATACATAACATAAAGACAACATTCTGGACTATATTCACATACGTTCTTAAAGAGTTTGATTTGTAGATGGACAATATGCTGTATATACCCCATCATAAATCATAGTATTGATGTTTTACTCCAATGTTTACGCATATTACCAACATAAACACTTGTATTTCAGCCCCAAAATACAGGAAATACGGTTTAAAAAGTGTCTATAGTCCTTCTATCAAGAGCTGAGTCAATCAACTAATTTGAAAACATGTCTCTCCACTGCTATTTTTTTTTTATTTGGGTGGTGGCTGCCCATTTCTTTTACACTTGGATCACTGATCCAAGCCTTCTATTAAGTTTGACATTATGCTTAAGACATTAAATGTTAATACATTGTACGCTAAATATTTGATGGCGCAATGAGCCAGGGTACATTAACTACAGAACAGGACAATGTTCATGGTGTGTTATTCAGCGGTTAAAGAGAAAGTCACACCATATTCTGGGCCCTGGGTACAAGGATTCACTGCGGGCCCCCCATGAATGTTCTTCATAGGGGTTAGGTTTAATCCATTTAGACTGGGAACACATTATTACGCATTATTTTGTGCTGTACTATTGAAAAATAGCAGATATAGGTACAAGCTCACAGCGCGCTGCAAGCTAGTAGATCTGCTATTTTTGAAAAATCGTGAACATTTGTGCAAGTCTTTGAATATTTAAAATCCTTCTAAGGGTTTTTGAAAAACCTATGTTTTCCATCTCAAAACATTTAGTTCCAGTTCCAGGGACCCCCCAGAAGCAAAATTCGAGTTACAAATACATATATTCAAAGATTTGCACGCATTTTCACGACTTTTCAAAAATAGCAGATATACAAGCTCGTGAGCTTGTATATCTGCTATTTTTCAATAGCTAAAGTATAAAATAATGAAGGCCCCTCCACCTTGGGCCCTAGTGACCTCCCCCCCCCCCCTTGTGACGCCCCTGGAGAAAGTACAGTAAGCAGCATGACCGCATACTCTAAACAGCCTGACCTGCTGACACCAGGTCTTTATAAACTCTTCCATGTTGCCGACTGTTGGCAAAATGCCCAAAATGTAAATATGAAAAGCAGGGGTATACAAAGGAAATGTGGTTCTGATTTTAAAGCACTTTGTTGCCCATCACAGAAAGTTGTCTTCAACGTAGGCTGTCGACAGTACAGAAGTACTGTGTTTTTACATTATTGTCTCAGTCCAGAATACATCACAAACACATGAAACGCGTGGAGTAGGTTAGTGGAAGCCATCGTTTTGTATACATTTGTGTGCCAAAAGATTAGCATCTCCACCATTTAGTTTCCTGTGGAAAGTGTGATTTGGAATTTCCAAACTCGTCAAATTAAGATACGAGATGCACAGATGGTAGGGAGATGGTTTGCTTAACAGCTGCTTTTTGTTTTCGTGTGTACTGCATGTTGGCAATACGTTTAATGTCACATCTTGCCAACAACATGACCTACCTTCGGACTTCATTAGTAGTGATGAAGTGTAGCGGACTCGCGCCTGCACTCACCGGAGCTCCACCCTTGTTCTTATAGCATTTAAATGGCAAAATCGATTATAGTTTTAGTATTTTTCATTCAAGACAGTCCAGGTAAGGGAACTTCTGTGCGGTTCATACTTTATTTTGGCGCTTTACAAACATCCCATTCATAGTTTCCATAGGAATGTTGGAACTGCACACACCAAATAGCTTAATAAGATGCTATCATTCAACCTGCCTAATGATGTCACACTTTCCAACTATATATCTGTCTATCCTTATCGGCAGACGCGTCATTTCAGAAGGAAATAATAGGGGGTGGCAAAAAGTGTGTCAACATAGCTTCATTTCTAAACTAGCGAAAATAGTAGATCTACAAGCTCTCAACACGTCGCTTGGCGACATGTTGAGAGCTTGTAGATCAACTATTTTGACTATTTGTTTGGGGGTGACAAGAGAAAATGTTTGAAAATATTCGCCTATAATGACATTCCCAAAATAGGGACGCCGCGTTGAAAGTGGTTAATAAATGAACGGTTGCAAAACGCTTATCTAAATTATAACACGTGTCACACGTAGATGGCCATCAGATTAATCTGCTAATACAATTCAGAGTTGAGGACAATATGCATAAAATAACTGAATGTAAGGTTAAATGCTTATCTCCCTGTGTCCCCTCTGCTGCGTGGCTGTTCCCAGGTGGCCTGGCCATAGACTGGATCCACGACAAGCTGTACTGGACCGACTCCGGGACGTCCCGCATCGAGGTGGCCAACCTCGACGGGAGCCATCGCAAGGTCCTCCTCTGGCAGAGCATGGAGAAACCCCGAGCCATCGCCCTGCACCCCATCGAGGGGTACGAATACACACACACACACGCACCATGTAATTCACAGCAGATGGTTCCCAGTGTATACAAACTGGTGTACATATCCCTGGAAGACTTGGCCCCGTTGCGGTGTTGTGTGAGAGGCAGAGCTGAGATTACAGCTTGGCAGCAAAATGCAGCCCAAAGGCTAGCATCTGTCGCGCGTGCGTGCGTGCGTGCGTGCGTGCGTGCGTGCGTGCGTGCGTGCGTGCGTGCGTGCGTGCGTGCGTGCGTGCACATTGGCCAAGCTTCGCGGGGAAGCAAACTTTTGTAACTCAAATCTCAAAGCTTCTGGGGGTCCATGGAACAACATTTTTTCAGATGGGGGTCCGCAGCCAAATAGATGTAATTTTGGCGCTCCTTGACATGAAAAGGTTTGAGAACCACTGATTTTAGAAGAAGGATTTAGAAAAGAATTATAGAATCGGGTCAAAATCTTCAAAGACTTCAATGCACAAATTCTCTCATTTTTCAAAAATAGCAGATCTACAATGTGAGCTTGTAGATCTGCTACTTTTCAATAGCATAAAATAATGGTTAAAGGAGCTTTAGTCAACTTTTTCTTGAAAAACGGATCCTAAAATAAAAATAATGTTTCGAAAATATATTATAAAAAAAATTAAGCTTCATATATGTTTCTTTTCTAAAATCAAAAAAAAAAAAAAAAAGTAAAAATAATGATAAAATAATCATTCTGGCCGTTGTCAGGCTGACTTTGTTTACATCCCTCTTCTATTCTTTTATATGGATTCTATATAAACGAATAGACAATATGCATAGATGTAAACAAAGTCAGCCTGACAAGCCAAAATGAAAAAGTTGACTATAGCTCCTTTAAAGTAATTTTGCGTAGCCTAATAATGCGTTCCAGGTCTTAATGGGCTTTTAATTAAATGAACACATTAAAGGCACCACTCACTTCACACCCAGTTTCTCTCCAGCCTTTACAGTAAATGCTGCCATGGCAGGAAAAGAGCTTTGGAAATGAGCCCCAGAGAAAGTTAAAGCTAGGAATCTTGTGTGACTTATTAGGGAGCTCATTTGCATGGGTTAATTGAAGCCATTGATGGAAGTGTGGCTCTGGGACGGTGGAGAACCGATAAGTGAGTGATAGTAGAGAAAGTTCAGACCCTGCTGTGTGGTGATAGCAAAACATGGCAGCCAGCAGGGGTGTCGCACCAAGTTCTGGGCCCCGGGTACAAGGATTCACTGTGGGCCCCCCATGAGTGTTCTTCATAGGGGGAGGGGGGTTTAACCCATTTAGACTGGGAACGCATTATTAAGCATTATTTTGTGCTTTAACTATTGAAAATCTTTCAAATCCTTACGTTTTTTGAAAAAACAAAAACAAAAAAAAAACATGTTTCTATGCGGTGCTCAAACCTTTTCATGTGAAGGACCCCCAAAATGATATGTATTTGGCAAAGTCCTCCATATCAAAATATTTCGTTCCAGGGACCCCCCCAGAAGCAAAATTTGAGTTACAAAATGTTCGCTTTAAAAATACATATATTCAAAGATTTGCACACATTTTCACGACTTTTCAAAAATAGCACATCTACAAGCTCTACAAGCTCGTAGCGCGGCACTCGGTGCCGCGCTGCGAGCTTGTAGATCTGCTATTTTTCAATAGCTTAAGTATAACATAATTAAGGCCCCTCCACCTTGGGCCCTAGTAACTCAGTCCCATTCCCCCTCCCCGCTTTCTAACGCCCCTGATGGCAGCCATGGTAGAGTTCCCTCTTCATGCAGTCAGTCCTCCAGGAATATTGGAGCAGTAACACATGAAACACGGTGTGCTACGCTATGATATTGATACTGGTGTGCTGGTCCATGGCACCTCGTGGTGTAGCATGAACTTGTGTATTATTGTGATTATACCACCGTTTCAGTTCAGGCAGACAACTCTTGGATTAATTTAGAATATATTTTTATTGAGCAATAGCCTCCACTGAGCATGATATATGAAGCATAGCTTGGCGTCAGGACTCTGTCTCTATTCATTCCCTGTAAGTATAAACATTTTGGATAAGTTATATATAATTATATACCAAATAGATTTATTATATACCAAATAGAATTACAGGGAATGAATTAAGACCCCCATAGGGGATATAGAACAAAGCCTAGTTTGCAAAGCATAGTTTGGCGTCAGGACTCTGTCTCTATTCATTCCCTGTACTGTAAGTATAAACATTTTAGATAAGTTATTATATACCAAATAGATTTATTATATACCAAATAGATTTATTATATACCAAATAGAATGACAGAGAATTAATTAAGACCCCCATAGGGGATATAGAACAAAGCCTACAGGTGGATGCTGGGGAGGTGGTGGGATTGCAAAACATATAACAGCAGTAGAGAGCAAGCAGAGCAGCAGCAGAGAGCGAGCAGGGCAGCTGCACAGCCAGGAGAGAAGCCAGAATGAAGAGGTAGGCAGAGGGATTTAAATACCCGCCCTGATCAGGTGAAGTGATCATGTGACTGATGACCTGATCAGGAAGGCACGCCCCCTGAGTTGTCTGCATGAACTAGCTACGCAAGCTGCGCCTCATTAATAATATTTATGATTAGAAAGGGTAAGCTACTTTGCTATTAGCATCAGTCAGCAGCCCTTGCTACTTTAGAGG
This sequence comes from Nannobrachium achirus, assembly GCF_963921795.1. NCBI lineage: Eukaryota > Metazoa > Chordata > Actinopteri > Myctophiformes > Myctophidae > Nannobrachium > Nannobrachium achirus. The sequence continues at coordinate 47,252,531 of NC_137816.1, forward strand.
TACGGTAAATATGGTGCATGCATTCCGATTGCTGTTGTCGTGAGATATTGGCACTTATTAGACTCCTTGATTTCTAGTTGATTGACTGTAATTAAGCAATAATAAATAATACATGGGAGGAAGTGCTAAACTGTGAGATATTGGCTCTGGTATGATGCAGCTCTACACACCAGTGCTGATATCTTGCAGTATAGCACAACGATTAGTGTATTATTAAACCATGAGTTTCAATGAAACCAAAATAAAACCAAATGGAAGGTCATGCCCACTTGCCCGAAAAGTAAATTGTCCATTATAAGATGACTGGTAAGATTTTAATTACCACTCAATTTAACACTTATTTCTTTACTTTCTGGGGCTGTGCGATAAAATGTCATACCTCAATACGTCCAAATCCAAATACCAAACACCTACATAGCTATGATTGAATATTTTGTTTTTAAGTGTAGCAACAGTAAAAACAGCACATTATAGGTAAACAGTGCTCTTATTTTACATTCCACAGACCAGATGCGCTATGGCCACGTTCAGGTGTTTAGACAGATATCTTGTGTTGTGTTTCTAGACGGTTGCGTCCCCTCTCAAATGAGCACTTGTCCGGTCGGGCAACCTGAAAGCAAACTTCACCTGCCCGAAAGTTTTATTTACCTGCCGGGGGCAGGTGGGCAAACTTTAGTGTCAATGCCTGCTGTACGGGTCCATTTGGTTTTATTTTAAGCTCTCAAGAGTTAAAGATCTATAAGGGTCCATTTGGTTACCAACTCTCCATCGTTTTTGGGAAACACCTGGGATCCCTTGAAGGACCACTGGTGGTCCCCGGACCACTGGTTGAACACCACTGATCTATGTGAACATCCTACCAAGTAAAAGCTCCTTGTAGATTAGTTTAACTTAAACTAATTGTCACACCCCACGTCTTCGCCTTTCCCTCTCGTCCCGCCACAGTAAGATCTACTGGACGGACTGGGGCAACACCCCGCGCATCGAGTACTCCAACATGGACGGGTCCAACCGGAGGGTGATCGCCGACACACACCTGTTCTGGCCCAACGGCCTCACCATCGACTACGCCGGGCACCGCATGTACTGGGTGGACGCCAAGCACCACGTCATCGAGAAGGCTGACCTGGACGGACGCAACCGCAAGGCCGTCATCAGCCACGGTAAATACACACACACGCACGCACGCACGCACGCACGCACACACACACACACACACACACACACACACACAATTCTACAGTGTAAATATTAACCCGGGCAACGACGGGTCCATCAGCTGGAAGCAGAGAGAGAGAGAGAGAGATGGTCGCAGGCCTTGCTACAAGCTCCTAGATTTCCCATTAATCAAAGTACTGGTACTGATACATACACATACATACTGTGCACACACACACACACACACACACACACACACACACACACACACACACACACACACACACACACACAACAAGAGAGATATATTATGTTGCACTGACTCAATTTTACTATTCCATGTGGAGTTAATCAATGCCATGTTTCCATTAAAGGCCAGAATGAGCATGTGTGCACCATTGTGTACACACACACACGTTCGCAGCACGCACGCACGCACGCACGCACGCACGCACACAGCCTAGCTCCCCACACTCAAACATGCACATCCAATAAATGTCAGCATAAATCCTGTGCCTCTCAGGCTCTATGCGTTCCTGTGTTTATGTTGTTCAGCACAGCCTTTGCTTGTTTGCGTCTGCGTGCATGTGCTTAAAACAAAACAAAAAAAACATCAGGTATGCAACAGATGTCAAGCCATGAGCATCCGGCACTTTGATGGGAGATCCCAAAAAATGACATGTGCGCCCAGCTATCATGGCGCCGTTCGCGCGCACAGTTTAAGTGGATTTGGTCCTGGGTTCGATTCCCACTGGGGACGCTGTGGGCGCTGGGGGCATGTTCCCTCCTCCGCGTCATCAGCGTCCACACCCTAGGTGGGGTTGGCGAAAGGGCCTTTCTGTGGGGAGTTTGCATGTTCTCCCCGTGTCTCCTAGGGTAGATACCCTCACAAAAACATGCACTATCCTGGTCTATAATGCCTCCCCCTGGCCAGCCGGGGGCGCCTGATGGAGGGGAAATGAACTGGTTGGAATAACGTGTTCCTTCCACGCGTTACGTCCAAACTGGGGAAATCCCCCGTCAGGTGAAAAGAAGCAACTTGGACTACTCATGCACTGAAGGAAGCATGAGTTTTGTCCGTTGTCTCCCCAGACGTGGCAGAGGGAGAGCAGAAACCAGGATTACAGCTTAGGTAATTGTCACTGGGTGAAAAAATGGTTTACAAAATCGTGGGATAAAAAATAAAAAAAGTTTAAAGGATTTATTATTGGCGTCCAATGTGTTGACACATGGGATGCCTAAGATGTCCACAGGCGTCTTAACCCCCCTTCCGGAGTGCTGCGGCCCCGTTAAGACGTCCCTGCGCGTCTTAGCTGGTTACCATGGTAACCCCCGCTCCGCTGATGCCTCGCGAAAAGCCACTTCCGGCAACTTCCGTTCGGCCATTGACTTGTATTCATCCTGGCTGAAGAAAAATGCATATATCTGCCTTTGGTCAAAAAGGCCTGTTTTCTATGGACCATAACTTACACACGGATCATCACGGTTGTATTTCTTCTTCTCCGTGCGAAAGAAAGGCTTTCGGCGGGCCGTGAACGGGAGACGCGGAACGTACAATGGGCACGCGCCATGTGCACGGAGCCATCGAAAATGTGTGTGTGTGTGTGTGTGTGTGTGTGTGTGTGTGCTTCTCTTCTCCTGTGTGATTGAAGAGAGCAGTGGAGTGGTGCGGTAACAACCGAGGGGGGCGCGCACCATGTGATCGTCAACCGAACTAGCTTTGTCCCTCCGGATCCGTCGCACTATTTGAAGTACCAAAAGCAAAAGTACTAAAATGTTACAAGCTCACAACGCGTCACGATGCGTTGTGAGCTTGTAGATCAGCTATTTTCAAATTTCCTACGTATAAAATAGGACTACAAGTGATTCATGTATGTTTTATCATATTATAATTGATATCTGTAAAGTAACTAGTAACTAACGTTTTCAAATAATAGTAGTGGAATAAAAGTACAATATTTGGAGACATCTGAGATGTAGTGGAGTAGAAGTAAAAGTATTGGAAATTGGAAGTACTCATGTACAAATAAATACCTCAAAATTGTACTTAAGTACAGTACTTAAGTAAATGTACTTAGTTACTTTACACCACTGGAGAAGAGCGAAGGACTTGGGCAGAGAAGGGGTGAGTGTGTGTGTGTGTGTGGGGGGGGGGGGGGGGGGGGGATGATGAGAGCGCAGGGTGGGTGGGGGTGTGTGTTTGAGATGGGGGAGAGGGGGCTATGCCACAGGCCCTTAATGATGTGTGCTCTCAGGATAAAAGGCTGTAATTGCCCCTGTCCCTCCAGCAGAACCGTGTGTTTGCTCAGACAACGGCGCAGAGCAAATGGGCTGTGTGTTGGGTGGGGTGGGGGTCTTGTGTTTTATGGCTGGGCATGCATGTGTTTTATGTGTACGTGTCGTGTACTCGTGTTTACACGTCTGCTCTCAGTATTTTGAGCAAATGGACATTGTGTGTGTATATGTGTGTGTGTGTTGAGTGCGCAATAACTGGACATGTGCCAGTTTTTTCCGTCTTTGGGGCCTCAAGGACAGATGGGTGTTGGGGGGGTGGGGGGGTTGATGCCCTTATCCCGCCTGCACACCTGTGCACCTCGATGGTGTGTGTGTGTGCACGCCTACTGCACATGCATGCTGCACAGCAAAGGTGTGCCGTCGATAAGGACAACAGAAAAATAAGGGACCTGCCAGTGTGCACAGTGGGAGGGACAGTAAGCAGAAGCGTCAATTGGGTATGGCAAGGTATGGCAACTGGCATACCTTGGCTCCAGGGGGGAAACAATGTACTTCTTAAAATAAATTCATCATGAATGATACGTAGCATGCAAAGCCTGCGAAGTTAGTTCAGGCAGGTATACTCGAGAGGTTTAGTGTCTTGCATGCGCGCCTTGGCACGCGTGCAAGACACCAGTCATGTTGCCATACCTTAGCTTTTGCTGAACTGACGCCACTGACAGTAAGAGGTATGGGGTCGTGATGATGACGAGGCAGGTGGAGAGGCAGCTGCGCGCGGATGGAAAGAGGAAGACAAAAGAGAAAGGAGGGAACGCTGTACTAACACACACTCTGCTCCACCTATAGCCAACAGAGAGGGAAGAGGGTCCACTGTTCTTAGCCCCCTCACACACACACACATGCACACACACACACACACACACACGCACGCACGCACGCACGCACGCACGCACGCACGCACGCACGCACGCACACACACACACACACACACACACACACCATGCATCCCCATCGGGATAAGATCAGAAAAACAGTCCCCTATTCAGCCACTATCTCCTTACACACACCTGGACTCTTTGGCGAGGACAAGTAGGATGCTGGGTAGATGGATGGATGGGGTGGAGTAGGAGTTTTTTTTTTTTTTTAACAGTGCCATGGGGGTGCCTCCGTTGTCTTGGCTGACTCTTAAAAATCAAACCCATGTTTGAAGTGAGCGGTGGATGTGAGCAGTTCATTTAGAAGTTAGGTTTCCTAACTAATTAGTGTGAGTGTGAGTGCCTGGCCTGCTCAACAGTGCAGCTCATGCTACGGACAGAGTAACATAGATAGTAACATACTGTACGTACAAAGTCACTCTTAGGAGACGAGCCACGAAAAGATTAAGTAATATTAGAAATGGCTATTAAATATTATACGCTCAAGGTGTGTCATCACATTTACAGTACTACACACACACACACACACAGCTCCACAACACTATCATTCTCGTCTCTCTCTCCCTCTCCTGCTCCGGCCATTTACCACTTGACTTTTACACTCCGCTGTAAAACACTGTCATTAAACCAGAAGTCCTGTTTTAAAAGCTCTTGCTCCCAGCTGCCTCGCCACACAAGCCCAGCGCTGCAGCGGCAACAGAAATAAAAGTGTGCCAAAATCACTTTTTTTCCCACCCCGTTCAGCACTCTCGACAGAGCAGAGGCCACCGGAGGGATTGAGCAGAGAGAAGAGGTTTAGATGAGTGTGGGCAGACGCGGCCCACAAAGATCAATCTGCGAGGAGCACCCCTCAGTTACTCTTTTATTACATGCCGATGCGTTTGATCCCCCTTTCAAGTTCCTAGAGATGGAGAAGGCTCCGTTCCTAAGAGGGAAGCCACAAAGTGCATGTCTTCTCCTCTGGTTTAGCCTAGCGCACGAGGCTAACCTAATTAGCAACAGGCAGAGATGGGACATGGACATAAGTGAAAGCAGCTCTGATCTGACACAAAGGAGGCTGCGACATCGGCCAAGCCCGCAGAGCTGCATGGAAAGCGGTTCTGCACTGCGCCAAATTTCACACTCACATCCCCCTGCTTTTTTATGTAGGCCAATCCAAACATTTTTTGTTATTTTAATCTAATCTGAAACTGTAAATTGGAGCATGTCGCCAGTTTATGCTGATTTACTTTGCTGATAATTAGTTTACAGTTACAGTTTAGGCATTTTGCAGACGCATTTAATCCAAAGCGACGTACAATAAGCAGGTAATACACATCACTATAATAAGCAAGATAATATGTTAGTACATTAACAATATAACAAATGCATAGGAATATCAATCTAGAAAAACAATAACATAGGTAGACCAAAAAAACTGTCATACATGCAATTACAACTTACAAAATTACAAAATGTTGTCATTGCGTAGTTTAGAGCAGGTTTTGAGCTTCTTAATGGTTTTTGGTTACTGCTGCCATGTACAGTTTACATTTTTCAGAGTTATGTGGCTCTCTTGGTCCCTCTAGGCCTGCCCCACCCGTTTGCCATCACCGTGTTTGAGGACAGCCTCTACTGGACGGACTGGCACACCAAGAGCATCAACAGCGCCAACAAGTTCACCGGCAAGAACCAGGAGATCATCCGTAACAAGCTGCACTTCCCTATGGACATCCACACGCTGCACCCCCAGAGGCAGCCTCTAGGTTGGTACATTCACACACTCAGTGGTGTAAAGCAGTGGTTCTCAACCTTTTCAGGCCGCGACCCCCAAAATAATCATATTTTAACTGGAGACCCCCCCACCCTGACGAGCACTAAGAGTTGAGGCATTACATTTTGTCCAACACGGTTCTATTGTGAAAACAGCCGATCTACATGCTCACAACGCCTCGCAACGCAAAGAGTTGGTGGTTGTCGGGAAGGTTTCTTAACACTTAACTTGATCTTAATACTCAACTGGTATATTACACACAACTGGTATGGTATTATTCACACAACTGTTCTTGCTAGTTCCCATTCTTGCATTTATAGTCTGAAACATTATGTCATCCTGAAGTGTGACATCATGTTTCCCAATTAGGTTGTTTTCTTTGTTACAATGTTGATGTACTGATGTATCACCTTGCTTATTGTAAATCTCTCTGGATTAAGAGCGTCTGCTAAATGCTTAAAGTGTCAATCGTAATTGTATTCAATCAATCAATCAATAAATAAACACACTTAATTTCCCCCAACTTTGTGTTTTTCCTCTAGGCGGTCGCAACCGTTGTGGGAACAACAACGGGGGCTGCAGCCACCTCTGTCTCCCCAGCAACAAGACCTATACCTGTGCCTGTCCTACAGGCTTCAAGAAGGTGGACCACTACAACTGTGCCCGAAGTGAGTTGATCAACCTCACAAACTTTACACAATGAAAAACCTTGTTGTCTAATGAGCAGTGGTTCCCAAACGTTTTAGGTCGAGACCCAAAAGTTTGCACCGGGACCAAACTAGTGAAAACAGCAGATCTACAAGCTCACAACGCGTCGCTTCGCGCCGCGTTGTGAGCTTGTAGATCGGCTATTTCCACTACTAATTCATGGAATCTTTGATTTTTCTTTTATTTCTTCATGAGACTACTGAAAATACATTTACATTTTGTTTCGAATTCATGAAAAAAAGAATTGCTTTTTTGGGAATGTTTTTTGAAAATGTTTTGAAATAATAATCATTTAAAAAGCGAAATGTAGGAAACAAAAAATGAAGGTACCCATACAAATGTGTCCGCGACCCACAAATGGGTCCCGACCCAGTGCTTGGGAACCAGTGATCTAATGAGAACATGATGCTGTTAAATAACATAGGTCAGCTGGTTGTGCAATACCCGTTCCACCGGTAATACTTAAAACGTGTCCTCTAAATTGTATTGTATGATGTTATTGTAAGATCACAGTGCCAGCCTAAGGTCCTCAGTCAAGGCCTTTTCCCACTGAAAGCAAAGGCTGGATCACCTTTGGTCTTCAGCCTAGAGCAGGGGTTTTCAAAGTGGGTGATGGGGCACCCTGGGGTGCTGCGATGGCAGTCCAGGGGTGCTGCGATATAAGTTATTTTCAGTCAGTTCTAACCAAAATGGCTATTATCTCAACGTTTTCCTCGCAACTTAATCGCTAAAATATTGTCACTGTCGGGCAAAAACCTCGTATCTCCAAGTTTCAAATGTATACGTCTTTTGGTAAAGCTTCATCATACAAGACTGTCGCACAAAACTAGTGAAAACAGCCGATCTACAAGCACACAACGCCTCGCGATGCGAGGCGTTGTGTGCTTGTAGATCGGCTGTTTTCACTAGTTTACCGGTAGTACATTTTATAGGTGATAAATACAAAACGAACGGTTTTGGACATACAAGGAAAAAAATATATAATGTAGGGGTGCCTCGGATTAAAAAAATATTCATGGGGTGTCCTGAGACAAAAAAGTTTGGGAACCCCTGGCCTAGAGTTTAGAGAGGCCACAAGAGGCCCACTCTCTGAATGTCAGGTTCTTGCCACGGACCTCTGGATATGTGGCTACACACCAGTTCTAACTGAGACCTAAACATAATTAATCACAGTGACATATTTTAAGTCGAAGTCTAAAACTAACATGTCAAGACCCAAAAGAGAGTTAAAAGGTATGTCCGGGACCCAAACTAGTGAAAACAGCAGATCTACAAGCTCACGTCGCTTTGCTTCACGTCACGTTGTGAGCTTGTGGATCGGCTATTTTCACTACTGTGTTCTAATTTATGGAATTTCATTGATTTTTCATTGATTTCTTCATGAAATTACTGAAATAATTATTGAATTTTGTTTTTAATTCATGAAAAATTTAGCTTTTTTGTGAATGTTTATTGAAAATATTTGGAATAGTAATAATTTTAAAAACAAAGGGACCCATAAAAATCTGTCTGCGACCCACAAATGGGTCCCGACCCACCGTTTGGGAACCAGTGCTGTAGAGAAGCTGCAATAGGGATAATAATTATATCATGACGTGACTTTACTGTAGTCTCTGTCCCTGGCAGTGGAATTCTGTGTAATCTGGAACCATTCCATGGCTTGTCAGGAGAGCAGAGCTTTACAGAGGAATGTGCACGCCGAAGGCTACATTTATTTAGTTAATTTATAGTAGGATTGTGCTTAGTGGGGACGGGCCTTTAGGGTTAAGGCATATGAGGGTAACCCAGTTTCCAGATAGGTGAATCTGCATATTAATGGTTAGCTAATATAATGTAAACTAAAGGGGAATATCCACAAAAAACATAAAGAAATTGTATTCCACGGAAGTAGAATGTTCCTTGTAATTCCTCGTAGTCCTTGGAAAACATAATTCATCTGTTTTGAATTGAGTGTACAGAGTGAATTCGTTAATTGTGAGAGAAGGTTTGCACATTTAAATGAAGTAACTTTTCTATAGCAATGACACAATGTAATTCTCCATCCATCTCTTACGAGGCTAATTGATGATGTCAGTGTTTTGCACTTTGTTTTAGCAGTGAGAGTTAATAAATCAAGACTCCTGATACAAATAAAACAGTACAGCGTGTTTTCAAAGTAGCGCAACGCCCCTCGTTTTCTGATCGCTTAACCAGGGCTCTGACTATTTTATTCTGTTAGTTGTTGTTGTGCTGTGTGTTAATGCTGACACCCCCCACCCCCCCCATTGTTGAACCTAGAGCACTGACAGAAGACCTTTGGTCTTTAATCAGGTCTTGACAAGTTCCTGCTTTTTGCCCGAAGGACGGACATCCGACGAGTCAGCTTCGACACGGAGGACATGTCCGACGACGTCATCCCGCTGGCCGACGTGCGCAACGCCGTGGCCCTGGACTGGGACGCCAAGGAGGGCTTCATCTACTGGACGGACGTCACCACAGACTCCATCAACAGGGCACAATGGGACGGAACCAAGCAGGAGGTCAGTAGTACAGCTTTATTAACCCATTAATTTGTTTTAAATGGTGCATTTATATAGCGCCTTCATCCAAGGCGCTGCAGGAGGTCAGTAGTACAGCTTTATTAACCCATTAATTTGTTTTAAATGGTGCATTTATATAGCGCCTTCATCCAAGGCGCTTTACAGAGATTGTGCATTACATTCACCCATTCAACCACACATTCATACACCGATGGCAGAGGAAACCATGCAAAGCACCAACTTGCTCACCGAGAGCATCTAGGGGTTCAGAGTCTTGCTCAAGGACTCTTCCACACTAACTCTGGGGGAGCCATAGATCTGCTTTTTTTTTTTAAACACGTTTCTATCATCAGCGGTTCCCCAAAATTACATGTATTTGGCTGTGGACCCCCATCTCAAAATATCTTGTATCGGGGACCCCCAGAAACAAATATTTGAGTTACAAATGTTTGCTTTAAAAAAGATACAGTATATACAAAGATTTGCCAAAAAAAAAATTATATATATAGCAGATCTACAAGCTTGTATAGCTGCTTGTATATCTGCTACTAATGAAATTAATTACTAAAGTTACTAATTATTAAATAATTTTGTGTTTTGAACTTTGATCCTTGAAAAACCAAACAGCCAGGCTTTGATGGGAGAAGATGAAAAATATAGGAATGTAAGACTTTGCAATGGCCCCACCTACTGGGGAGAGTGTGAAATCACAGCAGCAAACCACTCCTCTCAGAGTGGAGTTGACATGGCATTCATTGTTTCTGTGTGCGTGTGCGTGTGTGTTTGTGTTTCAGGTGGTGGTGGACACCAGCCTGGAGAGTCCAGCGGGTCTGGCTATTGACTGGGTGACCAGCAAGCTGTACTGGACTGATGCTGGTAAACGCTCATACTGCTGTATTAGATATCACTGGTGTAAAAAGTACTACATTGTACTCTGTACTCTGTTACAAGTAAAAGTCCGGAATTCAAAATATAAAAGTACAAAAGTATTGAAATACTCCAGTAAAGGAAAAAAAAATACCTCAATATTGTTCTTGAGTACAGTCCTTGAGTAAATGTACTTAGTTGCTTTCCACCACTGCTAGATATTCACAATAAAATACAGAGTTGACGTTCACGTTGGCAGTGGTTTAGAACTGGATGGGTAAAACTGTGCATGTGAATGTGTGTTTTATTAGGTACAGATCATGTAGACCTGGATGGGTAAAACTGTGCATGTGATTGTGTGTTTTATTAGGTACAGATCGCATCGAGGTGTCCAACGCAGACGGAGGCATGCGGACAGTGTTGATATGGGAGAACCTGGATCGGCCCAGGGACATCGTCGTAGACCCTATTGGGGGGTAAGAGACACATACCTGACCATTAATTCCATATAAAAAGTTATGAAATAGGGCATCCGGGGTGGCTCAGGGGTGAAGTTCCTCTGCACCTCCCTCCGTTGAGAGTAAGACCAGGGTTTTGAATCCTCCGGCGGTGCATCTGGCTTGGCCATGCGTTCCAAAAAACACTTTGGCTCATGTGTTGTTTGTTGCACTGTTTGTTCCGTTGTTTGTATGGCATTGTTCCACAATGGGAACAAGCCTTTGGGTTTTTGTTTTGTGTTGTGTCATCCATTTGGGGTTTTTAATTCGATGTACTGCTGGACTTCATCATTCTGTCAATTACTTCCTCACGGTGCAACGCCTCACTGTTGGATGAAAAGAAGTAGACTGGCGGCTTATTGCAGCAGTAGTTTACACCCTCCCTAACAAATCAGCCAGTAGGGTCACCATTTTCAAGGGTGAACAGGGAATTTGGAATTGGCAATTGGCATAATCACCCATTTCAATTCGGGAGAAAAATGGCAAAAAGGAAATTATATCAAATAAGTAATGATATCAAAGCTTAAACAAAAGACATCATGGCCACAAAAAGATTAACCCTGACTGTGTGCCGTTTCTAAGAACCAAAACCATTTTCGTTAATATTCTCCTCTAGCTTCATGTATTGGACAGACTGGGGCGCCAACCCGAAAATTGAGCGTGCAGGAATGGATGCGTCGGGCCGCATCGTGATCATATCGTCCAACCTGACGTGGCCCAACGGACTGGCCATCGACTACCAGACCCAACGCCTGTACTGGGCCGACGCTGGCATGAAAACCATAGAATATGGCAACTTTGACGGCTCTGACAGACAGGTGAGAAATAAGAGGAAGGCAAAAAATTGTTTCTTTTTAGAATGTAATGTAGTATAGTAGATAATCTATATATCTATATATATAATCTATATATAATGCCCTAAAATGCAGTTGACAGTAACAGTCAAATAACATCAGAACGTTGTACTATATAAGGAGTAGTTCAATGGGAGTACATTTATTGTAATCACATTTTTGCTTTAGGAATGCGACAAAAAACAAACAAATATGATTGAATTCAAGTCTCCATGGCATGAGTAATCAAAAGAAAAAGTCATTTTGGGGGTGAACTACTCCTTTTAAAGTGAACATTAGTACCACGAGATAAACACAAATTCTGACTTGTTTCAGCACACAACTTTCTTTTTTGTTATTATTTGTTGTGTAGGTTTTGATTGGCAGCCAGTTGCCCCACCCCTTCGGGCTGACCCTGCACGAGGACAAGCTCTACTGGACAGACTGGCAGTCCAAGAGCATCCAGAGCGCTGACAAACTGACCGGCCTGGGACGCCAGACGCTGGCCGAAAACCTGGAGAACCTCATGGACATCCACATGTTCCACCGGCACCGAGCCACAGGTCTGTCCCTTGTGTGTGTGTGTGTGTGTGTGTGTGTGTGTGTGTGTGTGTGTGTGTGTGTGTGTGTGTGTGTGTGTGTGTGTGTGTGTGTGTGTGTGTGTGTGTGTGTGTGTGTGTGTGTGTGTCTGCCAGCTAGAACCATAATGTGTTGCCTTCAGCAACCACACTAACTACAGACAATGCAGAACTCACTCTAGTGCACCTTTTTTCTAGTGTATGTTCCGTAACATACTGTATATTCAGAGACCACAGTTACAGTACCACACATAGAAAAAGCACACAGCTTATGATGAAGTATTGTGGGAGGCTGTGTTGTACTGGTGTTGTGGAGCAACTAAGAGCTGGGATCCAATGAAAGTCTTAAAGATTGTATACTATACAGGGTAACCATTGGAAACGGGTAACTGGCTCACCATGATGTGCTTTCCCGCCATGGCGAGAGACAGAATCTCCCCCCTCTCCATTCCCCATCTTCCCAAAAGCTAATATTTGGTGTCCGATGACACAAAAGGATTATGGGGGGACTGGTTAAACCGATCCCTGATCAGAGGGCGAAGAACACCTGGGGCTCATACCAAGGTGAAGCATCGCTGATGGGAGTGATGTATAGGGTTTTCCTAGTGAGGAGGATCCCCCCCCCCCAGGCTCCTGGAATGTCTCCTGTGTCTTTCTGTCTCGCCAGTGTCTGCGTGTCTGCCAGTGTTTCTCCGTCAACCCGCCTGTGTCCTCTAGACAGGCTGCTCCTCTGCTTTGCCCCGGTCACCCCTGTCCAGCGGAGGGGGGTTCTGGGACAACCTGTGAACTCATGTCTCATGTGTCTTCATGTCTCATGTGTCTTCATATCTCATGTGTCTTCTCTGCAGTGCACAACCCGTGCTTGGTGAATAACGGCGGCTGCAGCCACCTCTGTCTCCTGGCTCCTGCTCCTAAAGCCTCCAGCTGTGCCTGTCCCACCGGCATCAATCTGCAGCTGGACGGAAAGACCTGCACTCACGGTAAACCTTCATTAATTAACGTCATAAACATTATAAATCAGTCTTTCTCAAACATTCAACAAATGAACCCTGACGGGTTCATTTGTTTCCATTTGTACACTGTCAGAGTTATGTACATACTCGTATGGGTCAATTTAGACCCCCTTAAAGGAACCCACAGAGTCCCTGGAATCCACTTTGAGAACCACTGTAAATAAATGTACAGTGTCACCACACATTATAGTCATGCTTATAGTGGATTACATATTTTACAGTAGTTTGTTTATACTATTCTATATCCATGGGCTTTAGAAGTCGTTAATACTCAAGGGTAAGCTTCTGTTTAATGCCACTCATTATTCAAATTACTGTTTTGGTGGTTATCAACTTACTTAAAGCTTCTTTGATATACAGGAAGCCATGTGTTTCTAAATAATAGTCATTAATCAATCATATTATAGCTTTTGTTCAGGTACATTTGTTGTCAGTTACCCACAATATCATCCATACTGTATTTCCATGAGAAATGATCCATCATAACATCTGTAATAGTCAAGTACATTGAGCAAGATTTGAATTTGTAATCTTGAATTTGTGGTGTGCGTGTGTGCGTGTGTGTGTGTGTGTGTGTGTGTGTGTGTGTGCGCGCGCGTGTGTGTGTTCATGTGTGTGTTCATGTGCGTGTTCATGTGCGTGCGTGTGTGTGTGTGTAGGCATGAGCAGTTTCCTGGTGTTTGCCCGGAGGACAGACATCAGGATGGTGTCTCTGGATATTCCCTACTTTGCAGATGTGGTTCTGGCTGTGAACGGCTCTATGAAGAACACCATCGCTATTGGAGTTGATCCCAAAGAAGGTGTGTGTGTATGTGTGTATCACATATCTGGGATGTGGCATGACGTTTACAAGAGGGATTCTGTGTGTGGCAGTGCTAATTTTGTCGACTAAGACTAAAAGACTACAACATTTTGATATTTTGTCGATAAGACTAGACTAGACTAAAACAATTTCAGAAGACTAAGACTAAGTGGTGTGTTATTCAAAAGACTAAGACTAAATCAAAATTTGCTGAAAAAATTAACACTGGTGTGTGGGTGCGTGTGTGCGTGTGTGCGTGCGTGCGTGCGTGCGTGCGTGCGTGCGTGCGTGCGTGCGTGCGTGCGTGCGTGTGTGCGTGTGTGTGTGTGTGTGTGTGTGTGTGTGTGTGTGTGTGTGTGTGTGTGTGGTCATGTGTTGTATTGAAGCCAGGTAGGAAACCGCTATACAGACCTTAATATATGTGCATTTGGCGCCCCCTGCAGGTAAAGTGTATTGGTCTGACAGCACACTGAAGAAAGTCAGCAGAGCCAACATCAATGGAACAGCCCATGAGGATATCGTATTCACTGGTGAGGCCAACTTAAATGAGCTGTATCATGTACAAATAGTACATAACTTAAATGAGCGGTATCATGTACAAATAGTAAATAACTTAAATGAGCTGTATCATGTACAAATAGTAAATAACTTAAATGAGCTGTATCATGTACAAATAGTAAATAACTTAAATGAGCTGTATCATGTACAAATAGTAAATAACTTAAATGAGCTGTATCATGTACAAATAGTAAATAACTAAAATGAGCTGTATCATGTACAAATAGTACATAACTTAAATGAGCTGTATCATGTACAAATAGTACATAACTTAAATGAGCTGTATCATGTACAAATAGTACTTAACTTAAATGAGCTGTATCATGTACAAATAGTACATAACTTAAATGAGCTGTGTCATGTACAAATAGTAAATAACGCTGTTTGTGTAATTACCGTGGTTGCCATAGGCAACACACTATTGTTCTCTGTCCGAGAACCTTTTGCCAGAAAAGTGAACCTGCTTTTTGTTTTGCACAACAGGAAAGGGAAGATTTTGGTCACACTGTTGTCACTGTTATCACTGTCACTGTTATAACAATATATAAAATAAATGGTAAGACGGAATTAAGTTCCCGGTGGATTCCTCGCGACTCGCGTCAGTGCAGCCACACTTGAAATTTCCCAGATTTTTCACAGACAGTTACATTCACAGACCTATGCTCCTTGTGAGCACGAGGAGTCGAGGACCCATGTTCGAATCCAACCGCCATCTTGTCTCGCATGTCTCATTTTAGTCTCATACTATCCCCACTCTCTCCCAGGGTTGATGACCACCGATGGGCTGGCGGTGGACGCGGTGGGCAGGAAGATCTATTGGACAGACACGGGTACCAACCGCATCGAGGTGGCCAACCTGGACGGCTCCATGAGGAAGGTTCTGATCTGGCAGAACCTGGACAGTCCACGGGCCATCGCTCTCTATCATGAGATGGGGTGAGGTTCCAGGCACACTCCATATTCCTCAGGCCTTCACCTGTATGCTACATCTATAACAGTGGTTCTCAACCTTTTCTGTCCACGACCCCCAAAATAACCATATTTTAACTGCCATTTTTGAGGTATTGAAAGGTCCTTAAATTGTTACTTTAGAAGATACCCCCTATAAACTTAAACTTTATGTTGGTTTGTTTACTGTTGAGTGAGAAAACAATGTTTCACATTAAGTTAATCATCTGGGGACCCCCCAAATCAATTTGGGGACTCCCTTGGGGGTCCCGACCCACAGGTTGAGAACCACTGATCTATAATACCATATTGCATTACTTTACATCACAAAGTCTTGTTGTCTTAATGTATAATATATTGATTATGATCAGTGTCACGTAACCAATGAATCCTGAAGAAATCTTGTACATATTCACCACACAGAACTCTGTATGTGCCTGACTGTTCAGACACTAGTAAAGACGGTGCATTGCACAACGGACGGTGTCTCGCGGCAAACATAGGCGATCTACAAGACCACAATGCAGTGTGGATGCGACGGCGCATTGAGGGCTTGCAGATTGGCTCTGTCATTTGTACAGAACCTGCCTGCCACAGTAGCCTACTACCTCAGGCTCTGGCTCATAAGGGCACACCAATGCTACAAGCCATGACCAATGACCATACATGTAATTACAGTTACTATCAAAACCTCCACCGGCTGTCTGTCTGTCAGTCAGTCACGTCACATCACGTCGTGTCGCGTCACACTTTTCCTCTAGTAAAGACAGTGCATTGCACAACGGACGGTGTCGCGCGGCAAACATAGGCGATCTACAAGACCAGTGTGGATCACGCAAATCGGTACACAGTATCTCTACAGTCATGTCATCAACATGGATCTGTCCCATTTACCATATTTTCTCATATATCCAGTGAGAAGACATACAGTATAAGAGCCAGGAGGAGGGTTGCAAGATTTATTTTTCTTCTAATTCCTCTGCGTGTCTCTCTTCCAGCTACATGTACTGGACAGACTGGGGAGAAAATGCCAAGCTGGAGCGCTCAGCGATGGACGGTTCCAACCGCCAGGTTCTCATCAGTAACAACCTGGGCTGGCCCAACGGTCTGGCTATCGACAAGGCAGGCTCACAGCTGCTGTGGGCCGACGCCCATACAGAGGTTAGTGATGACCCAGAGAGACGTCTTTTCACACACTGAGCTTGAATTCTCTTGAGTGGTGGCACAGTGGTTAGCACTTCGCCGCACAGCTAGAAGGTCCGATTCCCGCCGGGGGACGCTGTGGGACGCTGTGGGTGCTGGGGGCGTGTTTCTCCCTCCGCGTCATCAGTGCCCACACCCTAGGTGGGGTCGGCTAGCCTAGTTCCAGACCCTGAATCGCTAGCCACACCCCTTTAAATTTTTGTTTTGGCGATTCAGGGGTCTAGAATTCCTCCCATTGAAGAGGCCTTCCTCGTTCGAAAATCCGTACGGCGAATCAGCGTCGTGAACCAGCGTCTTGTGATCAGCGTGGGTGGGGGTTTCCCAGAACTCATGTGTGTTTCCAAGTAAACTAGCGCCGGCGCCGTACCGTACCACGCATCGCGGTAAAATGCAGTAAATTGCGGTAAAATGCGATCGTATCGATCTCGCTATGAAACACCAGTAGCAGGCATGTTATGTTGTGTTTGATTACTAGTTCGTAGTGCTCCTATTCTGCCTGTTTCTTTGGTTAGCAAGTAGCACTAGCAAGCAACAGGCTAGCCACTAGCCAGCCACACATAACAACACTACGTCATGTGTTGGTCAGACGGTGAACCAATCGCAGAAGACTGCCTCTTTGGCAACGCCCATCCCAGCAATCGCCCTGGGCGGGAGCGACCTCAGACTGAATAATGAAGTGAAACGAAATGTCAATTCAGGCTGAGTGTCAGGCTAGGGGTCGGCGATAGGGCCTTTCTGTGTGGAGTTTGCATGTTCTCCCTGTATCTCCTAGGGTTGATACCCTCACAAAAACATGCAGTAATCCTGGTCTCAATAATGCCTCCCCCTGGCCAGCCGGGGCGCTTGATGGAGGGGAAAGGAACTGGTTGGAATAACGTGTTCTTTCCACGCGCTACGTCCATCCCGGGGAAATCCCCCCTGTCAGGTGAAAAGAAACAACTTGGACTACTCATGCATTGAAGGAAGCATGAGGTCAGTCCGTTGCAAAATCGTGGGATAAAAAGACGCGTCTGCAACTCGTTGTGTGCTTGTAGATTGTCTATTTTCAGAACCGCTTGTCTATGGGTTTGCCGCTCTGACATTATGCTCTGGCTTCACTGTTATGTCAGATGTGATGTCACTGATGGGATTTAAAATCATATTCCATATGGATAAACAGTTTTCCCCAATCATAATAAAATACTCCACACAAGAAATGAGACCACACAGCGTAAATCCGTTTTGTGTTGAAGTTTAGTCAGAGTTCAAATTGTAGGTACTGTACAAGTACAGTAGAGAGCATTGCCACCCATAGTATCTCTGAGTACAAAGCATAATGATTCACAGATATATGGAGTTTACAGAATACATTAGTCACATTCTGATTGGACAATTAAACATAACATGGATTTGATGGGATGTTGTTGTGACTGAGTCTCGTGGACTCAGAAGCCAAGGATGTAGAATGTTTTGGCTTTTCATTATCCCGTGTCCTGTACATAATGACCTGATTGGCATCTCTCAGTGGTCATTCTCCTGCGTTAGTTAGTTGTTCGAAAACATCATGACATTGACACTGAAAATGGTATCTATACCATGTTAAACAACAATAACATATTTTACTATCAATTCCCTCCTGAGATAGCATTTGAAGTGTTAAATGTCAAGGCAGCATAAACAACAAGGGAAGAAAACATGGGTTAAACTTTTTTAAAGGTATTTGAAACAGAACATAATAATTGAACAATTTAAGTCAAAACATTTCGATAGCTTTAAGTTTTTTAAAGAGGAGAGTCAAAAGAACTGTATATTTCCAAAGTTATTTAAGTCTTTTAAAGGTATTTAAATCAGAATACAACCAAAGGTGAAAATATTTTGATAATGAAAGATAAAGGACTGTATAATTTGGAATCATTAGGGGGAGTGCGTCAAAGGGCAGTCTGAGATTAAACCAAGGATATTTTCTCTTATAATTTGGGGCCTGTAACGTTTAGTTAACATGAGTTAGAATATTTTTATGAGAGAGAGGAGAAAATCACACGTTCCTTAAAATATATTGATAGGAAAAGGAAACCTTTGATCCATCAATAACAAACATTGTCCTGTCGCACCATGACAAACTTTATCACTAAATTTAGAATCTTTCCAAAGTTTCTTCACAGCCTCACCTGGGTTGATGGTGGGGTTCACTACAGAGAGTGCATTTAATGAAAGAGAATATATATATATATATATATATATATATATATATATTATATATATATATATTTTTGTTTTTTTTAATTTATTTGGTGAAGTCATCACCTGAGATTGACGAATGTAGAATTTTGAAAATTTGATTAGTGTGGTGGAGCGTCATGGTCCATTCCCTTGCTTGACCTATGACCTTCGCGATATGTCCCAGCCAGGGTGGACCTTTTTTGACTCCACAACAGTAAGGTATAGGACCTCTGTCCTCATCATTTCAGTAAGGTTTTATACACTTAATATGACAGTATTTAACATTTCCAGGACGAGGCTATGAGATCTTATCAAAAGAAGAGAGTTGCATTTTGGGACAAGACAACTGTAAATATTAACAAAAATGATATAGGAACTCAGGTGACTTGAATCCTCGTACTCACGAAAAATGATCCTTCCTCACAGATCATGGGAAGAGATATGGACCGTCTATCAAATAGATAAGTCTGAAAAATAGAATAAACATCAGAATTACATGGAAGTTAAGACCATTGTGTGTATTTAGGTATAGACATGTTTGATTTGTTTTAGATATACATCACCAAGGGACACCATTTGTGTCAAATTGTATTAAGTTTGTTCTGTTAGGGGTAAACAGATTTAAACATGGTTAAGCAAAGTGAAATATATATATATTCTGAAATAAAATGAGATGAAAACAAAATGAAATATGTAAATATGAAATCAGAAAATGAAATATGAATTCAGAAAATAAAATATGAATTCAGAAAATGAAATATGAATTCAGAAAATGAAATTCTCCAAACACATTCCCTCCCGTTTGCCACAGCCAAAAATATTGGGTGTGACAAAAATTGTTTTGTTTGGAGGATAATTTGTTAAAATATGGTTAAATGAGAAACAGATGGTACCGAGGTACAGTAGGGTACCGAGGTACAGTAAAGGACAATGACTCTGCTCACTGTCAGAGTTAGAGTGAGCTTCCAGGCCTGTGAGGGGGGAAGTGTACCATACAATAGTTAGCGAGGCCTGTTTAAAGCCTCTCTAACCAGAAAATGAATGAAACTTTAAAGAAATAAAAATAAGAAAAATTAAATAGAAACACCTTACATAATCATAATGTCATTATTATTATTATTATTTTTTTTAATGTGTAATCCCGTATAAGCCCAGTAGGGTTGTAATAATTGTGGAATTTGACTGGGAAGGTTTGAATGGAGCCCAGCCATCTAAATTGTTTTTGGAACCGTCTCAGCCTGCTTTTACTCAAGTAAAGAGGATAAAGTATTACCAAAAATAAACCAACATGAGAAATTAAAGGTTGAGTAAAGCAGGGCTAGGCCTCTTCCATCCTTAACCCATACTGCAGTTTATGTGTTAAGAATGGTAAAAGTAAATGTTTTTGGTTCATGTCCATAAGATGTGGTTTAAAAGAACAGGATTACTAAATAATAAATCTCACACACACAGACCCTCTGACCTTGAAGGCCTGTCTTCTAGCAGACTATCAGTTGTTTTAGAAAGGAATGAAAGCAAGTCAGTTGTTTACACGTTCTCTGCAAGAGGAACGGTTTTCACGACAAAACAGTAGGACAGGAGAAAATGGGTTATAATAAAATAAACAGTCATGAAATTAAACTGGCTAAAATAAAATTGAAATAAAACCGTCAGTCCGTCAAGTTGAGTGTCAGTCAAGTTGGTTAGCGAGTTAGTGGAGTTCCTTCCACGATACCTGTCTATCCAGGTCGAGTCCGTCCTGTCCCCTAAAATGAAATAAATAAAGTAAAAATAATCCCTACCACATTGGTGAAAAAGAATTAATACATTAGGGAGAAAAAAAATTATTAAGACGTTAGGGGCATCATATATAAACATTCAAATAAACCCAAGCGTTGGTTGTTATCAGTACGAGTGTAGTCATACCAAGAGTGAATGAGATCCCTTTTTATAGAGAGAGAGAGAGACAGTCATATGTGTAAATAATTCCTAGTTTTGCAAACCAGGCAAGTGAGTTAGAACAAAAACAAAAAGAAAGTGAGACCCTTTTTGAGTGGTGGGAAGACAAAACAAGCTGGAATAAAATATCATAAAAGATGTGTTACATTATTAGGAGCATCACAAGGTCACACAGAAACTGAAATAGGCACCCTGAGACTGAGAAGTGGCTTGTGGCCTCTCAAAGTGAAAATAAGAAAAATGAAATAAAAACATAGATTATCGAGCAATTCCAGCAATCCCCTCATAGTTTTTTTTTTCAAAATACAACAATAATAAACCATAAACCAAAATGTAAGCATCGGTCAAGCGAGCGCGGGCAAGCAGCAAGCCAGCAGCATAAGCGAGATAAGCATGAGCACTGCTCACTTCATATTTGGTTTGATTTTTTAGTTTCCCTTTTTTTTTTCATAATAGTTGTAACCCGGGGAGGAAAAGGGGATTAGAGATGATTAGACAGACAATATATCAAAAACATTTAACACTAATAAAAGGGTTTGTCGGTCAGAACTTGATTTTTTTTTCCAGAAGTCGTACTTAGTCAAAAGTAAACAAAATATATAGTACCATCATCTCGGGGCGCCCCCAGGGTCAAAAGAGTGTTTGTTCTTTTCGGGACATTGTAATCCATGAAAGTCACGTAGCAGATCTACAAGCTCACAACGCGTCCCATCGCGTTGTGAAAGGCAGTGCCAGCCAGGTTCGGCGTTGTCTGTTCCTTCCTAATGAGGTTTGCAGATCTACAAGCTCACAACGCGTCCCATCGCGTTGTGAGTGAAAGGCATCCAGTGGCAAATAATGTCCGATTTCTCCGCAGCTCCGCACATATCCATTGAAATGTTCCAGGAAATGATTGGGTCAGGGTATTAACATCTCATCTGTGTGGGTCCAGGTTTTACACGGAAAAAAACACTGCTTCTCGGAGCAGGGGGCTTTTTTAGCTTGAATGGTCATGTTTCTAAAAAAATGTTCTTGGGAGCGCTGAGATAAAAAGCTCCTGTATTCAACATCTCAGAGTCGCCTGAGACGGAAAATAAAAAATAAATAAAATAAGATAAGACTGAGACGAAAACGAAGACGTGTAAGCATAAAGCAATTATTGGTAAAATAACCACTCCTAACATTGCAAATTCATGCAAACTTCAGTTATCCCAGGGGATCAACCGGGAGAATTGTTGCGTTATATCACTTGACCAAAAATCTCCTACCTAACATTGCAAATTCCCCAAAATCTCCTAACATTGCAAATTCATGCAAACTGCTAACTTACGGTTATCCCAGGGGATCAACCGGGAGGGATTTGTGGTGCAAACTGCTAACTTGGGAGGGATTTGTGCATATAACGCCAACTAGTTACGTTTCAGCGCCTGGGCATCAGTCCTAACACGAGGACTGAGAGGATGAATCTTATTGCGCAATGAAACGTCAACAGGGAATGCAGTTATCCGTGGCCAAACGGCTGCAAATTCCAAACGTGTAACAAAAAGCGACAAAAACAATAGACTACAAAACATTAAACATTAAACAATAAAAACGCAGCTGTGTTAAGAGCTGATTTTACATTTCCATCAGTCACACTAACAGAATCCCGTTTATCCCTTTTGTCGTCCTGTGGTGTCTTACTAGTATTATTTATTTATTATATATTGTGGGTGTATGTGTGCGCTAGCGCGTGCGTTTGTGGTGTAGGCTATGTCATTTTTTTCTGTTTGTTGCTGTCATGGTTGACAGATCCCACCTGATGTTATGTGGGAGTTCAGACAGCTCCAGACCATGCTGAGTGACTGCTAGCTTGCATAACATCTTCAGGCTGGGATTTAAGTCTAGGATGTACAGGTCATCAGAAGGGAGTTTTTTTCTGTATCCTCCATGGATGATAATACAATCTCCCACCATGGAACAGCACATATCAGTCGTCCTACAGGGGTATTTCCCCTTGGGCGCAACCTGCTTCCAGAAAAAGGTCTCTGGACTGAATTTCCACAGATCATTGAAGCGCTGGTGCCCGATCCATCTACCAAATATGTACAGCTCTCCATTGTAGGCAAAGGCTGAATGATCATGACGTTCAGCTAGCCTAAGGAATCCAGAAGGCATGCTCAGCCAGCAGTTGGTCTCTGTGTCAAACACTCCATGGCCCCCAATTACAAACATCTTTGTCCCGATGATGGTGGCAGAGTGACCTGCTGAAACAGCTGGTGGAGGTCCTGTGGTGTTAATTAAAGACCAGGTCATTATGGTGGTGTCCAACTTGTACATGTCATTGGTATATACGTGTACATTCAGCTGGGTGTATCCTCCATACACATACATGACCTTCTCCAGGACGCAGGCTGAGTGGTGGTTCCTTGCTCCTGGAATAGTCCCAGAAACATTGGGTTTGAACCAGCTGTGGGTGTCGACATCAAAGGCATAAAGCACATCGCACCAAGGATAGCCTCCCCAGATGTAGACAATTTCTTCTACCAGCACAGCTGTGTGGCCATAGCACCCGGAGGGAACCTCAGTGGGACTTTGTCCTCTTCCATTTGTCACTGGGGGCAACTTCCTCCAACGCAAAGCCAATGTGTGGAAGATGTGGACTTCAATCTGACCATTGTTGATAAGGTAGTTGTTGATCCCTCCAAATGAGTACAGCTTGTGTCCGACTACCACAGCAGCATGGTCATACTCTTTAGGTCCTCCTTTCAAATGTATCGTCCAGTGAAACATTTCACACAGCAGAACCACCTTGAATCAGTGAAACTAATTTACAGGACAAATTGTTAAAAATCGGTATACGCAGTTAGAACAATTTGTTGAATGACACTTTGTTAATTGGACATTTACTTTTAAAGGACAATTAGGTTGGTCGTGATGATGATGTTGATGTCATTGTGTGATGACGTAATAATTGCGACTGAAGGTCGCAGCTTAGTTTGTAAAACGGCACATCATGTCTCCGTCCGTCCGTCTGTCTGTCTGTCTGTCTGTCTGTCTGTCTGTCTGTCTGTCTGTCTGTCTGTCTGGATGTGTACGCGTTTTTATGGTCTATGGGTTTGCTGCTCTGACATCACACTCTGACATCACTGTGTCAGGGGAACCACACAAGCAGAATCCCTTATATGTCCATACTGTATATGGGGATCCCTGAAGTCTCAATATTAAGCCCATATCTAGCAGGACTTAACTCATTGAGTGCCTATCCCGAATTAGTTCGGGATATATTATCGCATCCCAGAGTGCCTATCCTGAACTAGATATAAAAAAAAAAAAAATTGAAAAATTTTTTTTTGATTTTTTTTTTTTGGACCCCATCAAATCTAGTGAACATGATTTCAATCGCGATTTTGCATGTTCCACCCCCATACAACCCCATCTAACATACAGGGCAGCCATGTTTGTTTACATAACATGTAAAACATAATGGCGATTATCTCAAGAATGCCTGAACGGATTTCCAATCGGATTTTTTTGTTTGAAAGCTGTGAACAAACTGCACAAATCCACTCCAATGCAATCCAGGATTGCATTGGATTTTTTAGAGCTCATTCTTCTCTGTTTTTTCCCATGCATGAGGTGTGCAAGGTTTAATCATGGCTAAGTTGACGAAAATAAGGCTTCTAAAATGCTTGGTAGCCAATAGCTAACTTCAAGCTAACTTCATCCTCTTCCTGTACATGCACAAAGGAAAGTGTTCAGGCAAGTCATGGCTGCAGGGCTTCTGCATATACCAGCATATCTCTATGGGATTTTCTATGGCCACTGGGCGCCCTCTAGTGGTGAACTGGGTGGCACTAAATGAGTTAATATTTGAATGCCCATATATGGAGGTCACATTAGCCACATACCACACTTACAGAATCCATATATGGCCAAGACAGCCCATATGCCCGCATCGATTACTGTAACTCACTTCTCTCTGGCCTACCCACCACACTACTCCATAAACTTCAAATCATTCAGAATTCAGCTGCACGGATCATCACCCGTACCAAACTATCCGCCCACATTACCCCCATCCTCATCCAACTCCACTGGCTCCCCATTCCCTACCGTATCGACTACAAAAACCTCCTCCTCACTTACAAAGCCCTCCATAACCTCGCCCCCACCTACCTCTCCGACCTTCTCCATGGTTATGTCCCCTCCCGTCCCCTCCGTTCCTCCTCAGCTGGGCTCCTGACAGTGCCTGCTGACAGTGCCCGCATCGGCACCATGGGTGCCAGGGCTTTTAGCTGTACTGCACCTAGACTCTGGAACTCATTACCCCCTCATATCCGACAATCTGACTCCATAACCATTTTTAAATCTCAACTCAAAACTCACCTGTTTAAACTGGCCTACTCCCTTTAACACACCCACATCACCCCTTTTTATCTGTTCACTTACCCTCACTTATCTTTTACTATTGATTCTTGTTATGATGTATTATTTATATTACTATTTTCAGTGTTCTATTTTTTATTCGTGTTTTGATATTGTGTATTTTGTAATTAACATGTTGATGTATGCTTTCTTCTGCCTGTTTTTAATGACTGTTTTTAACCTGTACGGCGACCTTGAGTGTCTTGAAAGGCGCCTCAAATAAAATGCATTATTATTATTATTATTATTATATGTGTTTGGCTGGTTCTACAGACAGGGATCTCCATGTATGGGCATAAAAGGGATTGTATGTATAATACATAAACGTCATAGGACTTACACATACTGAATAACTGAGTAAGCATGTTTGGGCTCTCACAGCATATCTCCATATACAATACATGGATCTCCATATATGGGTATCAGGGGTCTCCATATATGGGTAACTGGTCCGATATACATCACTGGCCAGATGGCCAAGACATGGTGTTACCTTGTGCGAGGTCGCTTGTCGCCCTGAGGCGTCTTACTAGTCTGTGTACATGTTCCTCAATATCTACAGATTTCCAGATGGCCAAGTCATGGCGCAGCCTCGCCCTTTAGAGCGAGGTCGCTTGTCGCCCTGAGGTGTCTTACTAGTATTAGTAAACTAAAACTAGTCTAAAAAAATTCAGACAACTAAAATCTAAATTACATTTTATTCAAAAGACTACGACTAAAACCAAATCAAAATGTGCTGTCAAAATCAACACTGGTTTGTATTCTAATCTATTCTCTAGCGTATCGAGGCCTCTGATCTGAGTGGTCAGAACCGGCATACCCTGGTGTCTCCGGTCCAGCACCCATATGGCTTGACCCTGCTGGGCCCCCACATCTACTGGACGGACTGGCAGAGCCGCAGCATCCAGCGAGCAGACAAGATCAACGGGGCCAACGCCATCACCGTACGGGCCAACCTGCCAGGACTGATGGACATCCAGGCTGTGGACAGAGATAAGCCTCTGGGTGAGTCAGGCTAGTAGTGTTGTTACTTTATGTGAAAATGTAAAAAAGTGCTCACTTGAGACGGTGCATTAATCAGTAAAGACACTTCAGTTATGGAAACACATTTGTCAAATGAAGAAATGGAGACATTTCTACAGGTCATTATTTTGACTTAGGGTTAGGTTTTAGGGTTAGGTTTAGGCATAGATTTGCTGAGGTTAGGGTTAGGGTTTTACATTCACCAGGATAGCATTCACCAGCGTCGGCAGGTTAGCATTTCACCAGGTTAACATTCACCCGCGTTGAACAAATGGAACGTCGAACAAAATGTTATGTCGAAATATCGACACGCTCCCCTTTTTAAAAGTAATAGTTGTTCTTGCAAATGTTTGGTCTTACTTCTTACCAAACTATATTTACCCTAATGTAGCTTCAGGTCAGGTAATGGAAAATACTATACATGATTCCCTTTGCTTTCTTAATTCTTTTTGGCTTACTTGGATATGCTATTGTAGGTTTATTTTTATTTTTACATTGTGAAGAAGGAAGTCTGCTTTATCAGTGTTTTGGATTGCATTTCATTTCTCTCTTTCCCCATTCCCCACCTTTCTGTTTCTCTCTCTCTCTCTCTCTCCCCTGGGCCTCTCCAGGTTTCAACAAGTGTGGCAGGAGGAACGGGGGCTGCACTCACCTGTGCCTGCCCCGTCCTAACGGCACGTCCTGCGCCTGTCCCACCGGCATCATGCTGAAGGGAGACGGCAGGTCGTGCGACGACTCCCCGGAAACCTACCTGGTCTTCTCCAACCGCGTCAGCGTGCGCCGCATCTCCCTGGACACCAATGACCACACGGACGTGCACGTGCCCATACCAGAGCTGCACAACGTCATCTCTCTGGACTATGACAGTGTGGATGGAAAGCTCTACTATACTGACGTCACCCTGGATGTTATCAGGTAGAAACGCATACATACATGCTTGGGTGTGCACTAGGTAAAATATCCCCAACATCCATTATCCTGGTGCGGAACGTTTGTCATTAACGCGACGCGTTGTGAGCTTGTAGATCGGGTTAAAAGGTAAATTGAATTGAAAAAGGTGAATTGATCCCAGTGCATGACGAGGATAATTTCACAAGAAATTTACATCTCCACGATCCACGATTGTGAGTGTTTTTTATCACGATAAACGGTAACAACGATAATCGTCCCATCCCTAGTATGCACACGTACCCAAGAGTGGGCTTGTACCCGTGGAGATGGTACAAATGGAAATCCCCGACTTAATGAGCATATCGATGGTCTGCCATGTTTAGCCCATGAACCAGGCCTAGGACTCACAGTATACCTACTTTTTCCACTTCATCACTTTTTACTTTTTACAAACCAGTGGTTCTCAACCCTTTTAATTCGAACCCCTGTTTGATGCATTTGGCCAAAATATGTTTTCATTTGCCAAGTTTCTGGAAGAAATTGTTTGTTTTTTTAAACAAATGCAAGGGTGTCAATACTTTTGTCCACAACTGTATGTACATGAAATTATATCTGGGGTTAGGTTGGTGTCGCAACATGTACAGTATCATGTCATGTCATCTATTAGACATAATTGATTTCTTCCTTTGTGGATCAGGCGTGCCAACCTGGACGGCAGCGGCATGGAGACGGTCATAAGCCAGGGCCTGAAGACCACCGACGGGCTGGCCGTGGACTGGGTGTCCAGGAACATGTACTGGACGGACACGGGACGCAACACCATCGAGGTGGCGCGGCTGGACGGGACCTGCCGCAAGGTCCTGGTCAACAACAGCCTGGACGAACCCCGGGCCATCGCTGTGTTCCCCAGCAAAGGGTGAGAGGCAGTGACACTTTGATTTAGTTTTAGTCCTAGTCTTTTGATTGGAATTCCATTTAGTTTTAGTCATCTGAAATGTTTTAGTGTTAGTCTAGTTTTAGTTGACTAAATATCAAACAATTTTAGTCAACTAAAATGTATTTTGGCAGGCCTTGATGGCGTCATAATGCCTGATCTTACACTTGGTTGCATGCTGAAAATAGCCGATCTAGCGACGCGTTGTGAGCTTGTAGATCTGCTTTTTTCAGAGCGCAACACCTGAGCGCACCACCCAACACCCAAGCTCACAATGTAAAACCATCAGTGAAAAAATGGAGTTGACGAACGTTTTTCGTCATAGTTTTAGTCTACAAAATCAACACTAGCGAGAGGCTTACATCCCAGGCCTGGACAATATATGAATTGTTTCTACATAACGTCGTTGTCGGGTGAAAACCTTGTATGTCCAAAACCGTTCGTTTTGCATTTATCATTTTTAAAAATGATTTAAACCAGTGAAAACAGCAGATCTACAAGCACACAACGCCTCGCGGTGCGAGGCGTTGTGTGCTTGTAGATCTGCTGTTTTCACTACTTTTGGGCGACGGCCTTGTACGATGAAGCAGGGCTTTACATTGCGAAAGAACGAACACATTTGAAACTTGGGAGATGGGAGGTTTCCACCCGACAACGAGGACAAGTAGCAGTCATAACTTGTTGTTTGGGTGTTCATATGAGGGAGCGGCTGTGTTTGGTCTCTCCAGGTACCTGTTCTGGACAGACTGGGGTCACATTGCCAAGATCGAGCGGTCCCACCTGGACGGCTCGGACCGTAAGGTCCTGATCAACACCGACCTGGGCTGGCCCAACGGACTCACTCTGGACTATGACACACGCAGGTTAGAGAGGCCACCTTTCCTTTGCCAACGGATCTGGAGGACCCCCAAAATGACATTTTACATGACATCAAATAATTGTGTTTAATGATTTAATTGTGTTTTTGTCGCTGACAATCACATTACTGTTTAGCTTGCATAGGCTTTGAAGTTGCACATGGCAGATATGACGTACACGTAACCTAAATTCCCAAAGATATGAGTGACATATTTGACAACGTAATACTTAAAAAAAGAACATTGATAGTGGAAATAGCAGATCTACAAGCTCACAACGTGTCGTACCGCGATGCGTTGTGAGCTTGTAGATCAGCTATTTCCACTATTTTTGAAAAATGTTTGAAAATGGGCCTACTGTATACTTGTATATGAACATTTTTCAACATGGAAACTATTATGACGATTAAGACAAAATAATTGCGATTATGTCATATAATGCAATTAATTGTTACACGCCTATGAAAAGTCACCATTGTATGTGTGTATGTGTTTGTGTGAACCTCTTATTATTTTCCCACAGGATATTTTGGGTGGATGCTCACCTGGACCGCATTGAGAGCTCTGACCTGAACGGGAAGCTACGTCAGATCTTGGTCAGCCCTGTGTCTCACCCCTTTGCCCTGACGCAGGTACACCACCCCCACCCCCCCACTACCCCAAAGTGTTCAAGCGCCGAACTGACTCCTCCCTCGTGGGTCCTTCACCTCCTCCTCCTCCACTCACCCTGTTCTCTCGCTCCTACACCTTCGCCGTGTGACTCACTCGTTTTCCTCCTCCCTTCCGCTCACAACTGAACCCATTGAAACTTTAACCATTCCTTCTACTTCCTTCATCTCTGAACCTCATTTTTGTCCCTTCCTTTTCCTCCTTCCCTCCCCCCTTTTTTATCCCTCCTTCCCCCTCTCCTCCTTGTCTGTGTTTTCCCTCCCTCTCTCTCTCTTTGTCTCCCTTCCTTTTCCTCCAGTTGAAGCCGATGTCGTCCTCTCTAACCCCTTTCTCCCGCCTCTCGCAGCAAGACCGTTGGATCTATTGGACGGACTGGCAGACCAAGTCCATCCAGCGGGTGGACAAGCACACGGGCCGCAGCAAGGAGACCGTGCTGCCCAATGTGGAGGGCCTCATGGACATCATAGTGGTGTCTCCGAACCGACAGACCGGTGAGTGGGCTTGTACGTTTTGAATTCTGGAACAGGGTGGCGGAGAAGACTGGACAGATGACCCTGGTCGAGAGCAGGCTTTGAACCCATGGCTCCTAGCAGGAAGACCATCCCTCTGTAGTACTGTCAGTGGGCTGTAGGATGTTGGTAAAACATACATACCAGCCATGTAGATTGGTATGGGCAGACACGTGGTGTGTGTGTGTGTGTGTGTGTGTGTTTGTGTGAGTAGAGTTGTATTTTGACGTCTATGCTGTAATACTTGGTTGTTGTTTTTATCATTATTGTATGCTGTAATGTTATGTTTCTATGTGGACTGGACTCTTGAAAGATTAGCCGATGGCCAAAAGAGATCCAAATCAAATGAAACGTGGTATGGCTAGGCCAGCGGGCGGCCCCGACACATGGTAGTCTTGTGTTGATGCAGTGAAGGAACGTCTCTCTCTCCTCCCTTCCAGGTACCAACCTCTGTGGCGTGAACAACGGAGGCTGTACACATCTTTGTTTCGCCAAGACCAACAGCTTTGTGTGCGCCTGCCCCGACGAGCCTGACAGCAGACCCTGCTCCACAAGTGAGTGGACTGTTGCAGCCGTTCTCAAACCTTCATTTGCTTGCAGACCCCCATCTGAAAATGAGCTTGTATATCTGCAATTTTTTAATAGCCCAAAAAAAGAGAAAGAAAATTGGTTGAAATTCAGTCAATATCGATAAATGATTACTGATTTATCAATATCGGTCAAACTTTTTGTTGTATTTTTTAATATATATATATATATATATATATATATATATATTTTTAATATTTATGTAAATCTGTGTAAAGAGACATATAGATATTGAAATCAAACAAACAATAACGGCATTACACATTTGGAAAACAAAAAATCCTTTAAGAATTTCAGTCACAGACACAGACTAAACAGTGGTGAAAAGTCTAGGAACCGTTAACTCAAGAATGTCTTGAAAAATTTTAACCAGGTCCCGTTCCCAGTGCTAATGTTGTCTTGAGTATGATAATTGTCTGCAGGGATTGCCTTTTGAAGCCACGGTGCTAATCAACACGGCTATGTTCAGTTTCAGGTTTTGTCCCTACCGTGCCTGACAGGAGGGTCACCAGCACACCAGTGCCCAAAAAGATCCCCAAGATCCCCACTGACGCACCACGCCAGGGACCCTCACTCGTCAAGTATGTTTATGCTCCCAGTTGTAATAGATTTTTGTATAGAAACCTTTAACAGGACGATTTTTAACATTATCCTATATAGCAGGACGTTTTCAGGCCAAGGACCCCTTAGTTGAGCGAGAGATGAAGCAGGGACCCCCACAACCTTTTCATTGATTCCATATAGTTTCATTGTTTGACAGCACAATCATCAATGTATTTTGGATTCATGACAATTTGTGTTTTCAGATATTTAACCATGTGAACCGTCAATACTTAAAGGGCCACTTCACCTCTGGGACAACTAGATCTTATTTTATTGTTGTTTGGGACACAATCAACACAATCCTGAGTTATTTTTTGTATTCAATCTGTGTTTTGAGATATTTTAGTATTTCAGCTGTGCTATTGATACGTTTTGCATCATATGATGCAGCATGATGATGCAAAATGCATCATATGATGCAAAATGCATCACTAGCACAGCTGAAATACTGTGTCCCAAACATGGCAAACAACAATAAAATAAGATCTGGTTGTACCAGAGGTGAAGTGGCCCTTTAACTCATTCCCTGCCAGGCCCGATAGTCCAGAGATTATTCCAATGTCTTTCCCCGCCAGGCCCGATAGTCCCGAGAATTAAAAAAAAAAAAAAAAAAAAAAATCAAAAACATTTTTTTTGACCCCCAAAAATGGAGTAGGCATGATAGCAATCGCGAAATTGCATGTTTAACCCCCATAGCAACCCCATCTTTCAAGCATGGCAGCCATTTTGGCAGCCATCTTTGTTAAACATAGTGGCTGTTATCTCATGAATGCCTGAACGGATTTCCATTCGGATTTTTTTGTTTGAAAGCTGTGAGCAATGTGGACACACGTGGTGCATTATCTAGGCATGGGTGTGCATGATCCGTGCACACCCAATTACATGGAAGTCTATGGAGACGAATGGCAGGTGGGAGTACGGAGGTATGTTAAAATGGCGGTCAATGTGTTAATAAACTTGACCTTTCACTCTGTACTTAGTCTGCTCTTTTTCCCCTCTACACCAAACCTCTTTGCCTAAAATAACTGATCTGCAAGCTCACAACGCCTCGCAGCACGAGGCGTTGTGAGCTTGTAGATCTGCTATTTTTGTCTAAAGTTCTTTAAATATGGACACTAGGGTTCAAGTGGTTCATATAAAAAAGGAGAAAAAAAGTTAAAGTTTCTATCACACAAAGATTTGGAGGAACCCCTGTAGTAACTCTGAGTTCCCCCTAGGGGTCCCGGACCCGCTGTTGAAGACCCTTGCTATATAGTATTTGTTGAACTGAGCATTCTTCCGTGTGTATGTGTCTGAAAAGGCTCCAAAGCTGTGCTTAAAAGTTAAAAGTAATCAACTACTGATGTCACTTGGGTACAATCTGTGAATATGTCGACTATAACTCAGATTTCCTGTTTTTAGCCACTACTTTCAGTCACTGCAACATTGTCTTTGTTTGCTGTGTTTTACGGAAAAGGGATTAAATCTTCAGAAAATATGAATCAGGTTGATGCATGGCTGAAACAGAAGTGTGACTATGATAACTGTCAGCAATGATCTGAAATGCACAGATAATACAGTGCGTTAGAGTCCCTTTATGACTCCCACAGAAAACCTGCAGGAAATGTCATTCTGTTCCAACTGTTTTAATCTCCCTAATGCTGTTGTGTTTTCAGTTGCACTGACAAGAACCTGAACATGGAGGGCTGCTTGCAGAGCAACGTGGTGACTGCTCCCCATGGTCAGTACTAGATATCTGCTGTTTTTGAGCGGTGGTCACACCGTCTCCATAGCGTGGCCGTGTGTGTCTGTGTGTGTGTGTGTGTGTGTGTGTGTGTGTGTGTGTCTGTCTGTCTGTATGTAGCCTCTGGTGTAGCCTGAGTACCCTGGGTGACCAGAGAGGTGCTGTTGAGTCTAGCCTGCCCTGAGCATCAACTGCAATACACACACACACACACACACACACCCCCACCCCACACACACAGGCACCCCCCCCCCCCCCCACAGGCACCCCCACACCCCCCCACACCCCCCCCCCCCCCACACACAGGCACCCCTCCCTCCCCCCCCCCCACAGGCACCCCCCCTTTTCACAATTTCTGCCTCTAATATTTGACAATTTGGCATCATTTATACCCTCTATACACTTTAACTTTATGTTGGTTTGTTTACTGTTGAGTGAGAAAGCAATGTTGCACATTAAGTTAATCATCTGGGGACCCCCAAAAATAACTTATAGTACATTTTTAATTCCAGACTTTTACTTGTAACAGAGTATTTCTACATTGCAGCATTGATACTTTTATTTAAGTAAGAGATGTGAGTACTTTCCCACCACTGCCTACTGTAAGGTTTTCTGACACCTCTCTTCATCTCTCCCAGGGGAAGGACTTCACATCAGCTACGTGATTGGTGGAATTCTGACCATCCTAGCTATTCTTATTCTTATCGCTGCCTTCATTATTTACAGGTAACCATCTGCTTCTTTTCTTGTTTTCTCTCTCTATCTCTTTTTTAAAATGTATTTATATAGTATATATATATTTTTACAATTAGTAGCCCTAATGTGTTTAAACCTAAATTATCATAATGTAGAAAATGTCACATTACACTTGTACTGTACAACAGAACGTGCATGTTAACATTTGATTAAGCAAAATCTCAGACTTTTCATATAGGGCAGTTGCGTAAAGTAGTACTGTACTTGGTCAACACATTTGGAAAGACAGCACAGCAATAAGATGTGTGAAAATGAAAATGCTAAATATTTGCTGAAGTGTACCATACACAATAGAATCCAAGGGACTTAATGGAGGAAGTCACAGAGAATCAAATGTCTACATCTCTCTTCTGTCATCAACAGGCATAAAAAGTCTAAGTTTGCAGATCCGGGGGTGAGCAACCTGACCTACAGCAACCCCTCGTACAGGACGTCCACACAGGAAGTGAAGATTGAGGCGTCACAAAAGCCTCCAATCTATAACCAGCTTCGATATAAGAAAGAGGTGAGTGCTCTCCTTCCAGTCAACACCTTAGAGACTTTTATTTTAATCCATAGTCTGATCCATAGTTTGTCTCACCAGGGCTTAGATCAGGGGTCTTCAACCTTTTCAGGCCAAGGACCCCTTAGCTGAGAGAGAGATGAAGCAGGGACCCCCACAACCTGTCCATAGTTTCCATTTTCATCGTTTGACAGCACAATCATCAGTGCATTTTGGATTCATGTTAATGTGGGTTTTCAGATATTTAACCACTTGAATCGTCAATACTTAATAAACTTGACCTTTCACTGTACTTAGTCTGCTCTTTTCCCCTCCAAAGCTCTTTGCCGAAAATAGACGATCTACAAGCTCACAACGCCTCAAAGCGCGAGGCGTTGTGAGCTTGTAGATCTGCTATTTTTGGCCAAAGTTCTCCGAATAATATGGACGCTAGGGTTCAAGTGGTTAATATAAAAAAGGGAAAAAACTAATTTCTTTCACACAAAGATTTGGAGGACCCCCTGTAGTAACTCTGAGGACCCCCTAGGGGTCCCGGACCCCTTGTTGAAGACCCCTGCTTTAGATTGTTTCTGAAATACCTTTTAATACTTTTTGTAGATTTTTAATCATTAGTCCATTGAAGCAACACATCATCACTGTGTACAACACTGATAACTGAGTCATCGGGAGTTCAGCAGTTTGTGAGAAACATTCAATACAAAATTAAACTGTAGTTTTCCCGCCGGCCACGACCGTCTGTATGCGTCACTTGGCAGATAAAGACGGATTGTGCAGGCTCTGTCCAGAAAAGATGGAGGTGTTTTTCACTTGTCATCTGAAATTGCACATTGCCATTGACGATGACTGGCATAGGGCAGAGACCCATGAAGCTGTTTTTTTCAATTTTTCCAAGTCTGAGAGGACCTGAAATTGGCCTATTAGCCTAATTCACGGCCCGCCCACTAAGCATCCCACGGGTGCTGAAGTCACATTTTGAAGGGGTAAATCCTACCATAGCCTATGGAGTTAGCACAGAAATCGCAAATTTAATGCAATTTCCGAATAGTAAAGTATAAAATACGGCTAGCATGATCAAGAACACAAGATACTAAACGGCACAAAGCACTATAATTTACTTTACTGTTAGAAATAATGATTTGTTGGCTTTAAGTCCAGTATAGTTTCCCCTTCTAAATTGAAGTCAGCACCCGGGGAAAACTGAGAAACGGAAGTAGGTGGGCGGGCCGTGAATAAGGCTAATTGTGAGAACAGACTACAGGAAGCGGTTGTTTGACACTGGTTTCGCGGTCGTTCCACTGTGTGGCACTTTAACAGTCAGCGACCGACTGGCACTTATGGATGTATTCCTTTCTTCTCCTCCTCCCTGTGTCTCACTGCAGCGCTCTCATCCTTACAACACCCTCTCTCCCTATATCTTTTGACCCACTTGCCCTGCAGAGAGAGAGGTAGCTACACTGCATGTAGCAGTCAATGCCAATGCTCTCTGGTTTATCTCCTTCTCTTCTTAACTTTAGGCTCACTCTGTTTATTCATTCATATCCTCAAAGGACAATTTCTCGTAATTAGAGAAAAGAAAAGATGAGTGTTAAAATGTTTTCATTTACTCCTTTCTATCGTTTTAGCCATTTTGATTTCAGTGGGTGGGGTCATGCCGGCGGGGTCAAGCCAGCGATTTCACACTCTAGTCACATCTCCCCTGGAAAGATTGCGGTGCATCTTGGGAATGGGCTTATTGTGTCTAAAAATACATATTTACGCATGCCCCCACCCACTGAAATCAAAATCATTAAAATCGCTAAAACTATAGAAAGCATTAAATGAAAACATTTTTCTTTTCTTTAATTACAATCTAAAATATGAACCCTTGTTGTGGGGAGAGAAAAAAAAGGTTGTCCGTTAACTTTAAGGCTCCTTTGTGTGTTCAATCATACCCTTAACTGTTCGGTCCTATCAGTGCATGTGACACAAATCAGGTTCCTTGGCTTTGGAATACATTGTTCAGAGCACTCTGACTGCTGGCATGACACGTCAGTTGCCACGCTACTCACCGGGTGTTGTGGTGTGGTGTTTGTCACACTTGTGTAACACATGAAAACTTGTGTGTGTCTTAACCATAGAGTTGGTCTTAACCCCAGCACAGCATCACTAAATGGACCCAGCTGCGTGCTGTACAGTACACTGGGCTGCAGTTGGAGAACTTATTCTGGAATGTTTTTTTTTTTGCTGTTGGGTTGTGATTAATTAACACATGACCAGAGCTACGCCTGATGCGACCTGGCGTTGCCGTATGCTAACACACAGGTCTGAGGCCCTAAACTAGATGCAGAATAGATATTCTATTCTAAGACCCAAACTAAAATCTTTGCTTCTGGGGGTCCCTGGAACAAAATATTTTGAGATTGGGGTCCACGGCCAAATATCATTTTGGGGGTCCTTGACATGGCAAAGTTTGAGAACCACTAATATAGGCCGATTCTACAAATATGTTTTCTAAACTCTAACATTTTTCTGAAAAATAACTTATGTTGCTATATCAGTGTTTCTCAAACTTTGGTATGTCAAGGACCCCCAAAATGATATGCATTTGGCTGCAGACCCCCATCTCAAAACATTTTGTTCCAGGGACACCCAGAAGCAAAGATTTGAGTTAAAATTGTTCACTCTATTCTAAATTTGGGTCTAGGAATATCTATTCTGCAAACGCCAGGTCACGCACCTGACATGGGGGCCAGCTCTTAACTTTCCCTGTGTGTGTGTGTGTGTGTGTGTGTGTGTGTGTGTGTGTGTGCTTGCTTGCCTCCCTCACAGGGAGGAGTGGACGGAGGCTACACCAAGGAGAAGATCCGCATCGTGGAGGGCGTGTGTCTACTGTCGAGCGACGAGTTATACTGGGACGACCTGAAGCAGATCAAGCCGTCCCGGGGCGGCCTGCACACCTGCATGCGCACGGACACCGTGTCCCTGCAGGCCAGCAGCGCCTCGCTGGACGACGGCGAGACGGAGCAGCTCCTGCAGGAGGAGGCGTCCGAGTGCTCCTCCATCAGCACCCTGACTCCCTCCAGCACCGTCACCCCGCAGCGCCACCACGCCCAGCACAGCCTGCCCGACACCGGCTGGCCCTCCTCCTCCATACGCAAGCCCTCCACCGAGAGCCAAGTGTGAAAGGACCCCCCACACACCACCCCTCGCCATGCGCTCTCACAGCCCCGCATTTACATAAACACAGTGTTTCTCAAACCTTCAAATTTCAAGGTCTCTGCTTAACTCTGACAGTGTACAAATGGAACCAAATGTCCATTTGTACACTGTCAGAGTTACAGGCTTGCATGGGTCAATTTAGACCCCCCTAAAGTAACCCACAGAGTCCCTGGAGTCGACTTTGAGAAGCACTGACATAACAGACTATATACATGTGTATTTATAAACGGTACAAACTCGGAACCTGCACACGTTGACATTTTTTTGCATTTCATGTTAATATGTAGAGTTACACAGACATGCCAGTACACAGTTCATCAGAAGAAGAAGTGCATATGGACCTCATCATACTGTACACACGAAAGAAAACACTCACTCGTACTCCAAACCTCATTTTTCTCCTCCAATCATGGGACTCCTTGCCCACCGTCCTACTTGCACACATAACGGAACACTCTCTGCGCAAGTTTCGCTTGTAGGCAAAACGTTAAGACGATTTGATGAGCATGCTGTAATAAGGAAGCGAAAGACTTTAGAAATAAATTAAAAAGCATGCGCACGAGAGAGAGAGAGAGAGAGAGAGATGTGGGCGTGTCTGGAGCCTTTTTGAAAGGACGCAAACTCCCCCGGCAAGGGACACATCTTTGTACGTAAACCTTTTTGTGGATTTTTTTTTGTGTTGACAAAGCTAAAACAATATACTCTCGGACTATATAACAAAAATGCTCGCTCTTTCAATGCCACTCATGATTTGCCATATCATTATGAACTCTATTTATGAACTTTTTGTACTCTGGAGTGGTTTTGCTGATTATTTTTAGAGAATGGTGAACATGTGTAGAACTATGTACAGCAGTGCCCGATTTTCTCATAGCAAGGAATATAAATATTTCATATGTTTCAAAAATATACTAACAATAGACATATTTTGGCCACAAAAATATATGGAGTGACCAAAATATATTCGTGAATATGTATTTCCAAGAGTCTGAAATATATTTTTCAAGTACATTCTTTGGCCAAACATTTTATACATTTTGCGACATACATGATGAGATTTTAAAGGAAAACACTTTTTTCTTCTTCTTCTTTTCTGCAGTATGCGATGCAAAAGTTATATTTATGACAGTGCCAAAGGGGCGGGGCTTCACAGAAATCTTCACACTTTGTTTCCTTTGTCTCTGCGGTACGGCAGATAGACTGACTGAAAGCTCACTCCATCGTCTGGGAAAACTCCCTTGATCTGACCCGTGTCAGCCAGGGCTAAGCTGACGAGATGCCCTCTTTCCCAGGTGTTTCGCCCAGGTGCGCGTGGTTTAGAGCAGTGGTTCTCAAATGTTGAAATGTGAAAGGTCTCCCCTTAACTTTGACAGTGTACAAATGGAACCTAATGGACCCGTTGGGGTTCATTTGGATCCATTTGTACGCTGTCAAAGTTACGGGCTTGTAAGGGTCAATTTAGACCCTGTAGTCCCTGGAATCCACTTTGAGAATCACTGGTTTAGAGTTTAGGTTTAGGCATAATTTCTGTGAGGTTAGGGTTAAGGTTAGGTTTAGGCATGTAACCTGTGGTGGGAAAAGTACTCACATGTTTTACTTGAGTAAAAGTAACAATGCTGCAATGTAGAAATACTCTGTTACAAGTAAAAGTCCAGAATGAAAAAAAAATACTTTAGTAAAAGTACAAAGGTATGGTATAAAATGTAGCCTACTTAAAGTATCAAAAGTAAAAGTATTCATTATGCAGAATGGACCATTTCAAGTTTTAAAATTTTATACAAATCTTTGGAAAATGGCCGATCTACAATCTCACAATTCGTTGCATCGCGAGTCACGACACATTGTGAGCTTGTACAGTATATTGGCTATTTTCAAATGGCTGTTAATGTATGTTTTGTAATAATAATCTAAACCTACAAAGTAACTAGTAAGTAAAGTTTTCAAGTAAATGTAGTGGAGTAAAAGTACAATATTTGGATCCAAGATGTGGTGGAGTATCAATCAATCAATCAATCTTTATTAGCGGACTCAAGTCCATAAAACAGGATACAAGACATAAAACAGTGTACAAGACGTAAAAGTATTGGAAATTGGACATTTTCCAGTAAAGTACAAATATCTCAAAATTGTACTTAAGTAAATGTACATACTTTACGCCACTGCTTATAACCACGCCCACCTGGGCAAAACACCTTGGAAAGATGGAGTCCCCTTAGCTGATAAACACTCAAGTGTCCATACAGGACAGGATAACTTTTATTTTGAACTTTTTGCTGATCCTTGAGGGGAAGGGGAGGGGAGGGGGGGGGGGGGGGGTGAATTGGCAGAGGAAGCTGTGATGAAGTATAGCCTAAGTGCCAAACATTTCTTTGTTTATGTTATTGGGTTTTATTTATATTTCTCGATGGTTGTTAAGTGTACATGGCATTCTTTGAGACGCTCTAGTTAAAAGTAGTCAACTCTAGATCAATATAACAGCTATTTCCCTCTGTAACATATCGTCGTTGTCGGGCAGAAACCTCGTATCTCCAAGTTTC
The DNA here is from genome assembly GCF_963921795.1 of Nannobrachium achirus. Classification (NCBI taxonomy): domain Eukaryota; kingdom Metazoa; phylum Chordata; class Actinopteri; order Myctophiformes; family Myctophidae; genus Nannobrachium; species Nannobrachium achirus. The sequence goes on from NC_137816.1 coordinate 47,292,451, forward strand.
AAATGTAAATGTTTTTTTGGCAAGTAAAGTCCTGCTTCATCAGACAAGGCCGTCGCACAAAAGTAGTGAAAACAGCAGATCTACAAGCACACAACGCCTCGCACCGCGAGGCGTTGTGTGCTTTATAGATCGGCTGTTTTCACTAGTTTAAATCATTTTTAAAATGATTAATGCAAAACGAACGGTTTTGGACATACAAGGTTTTCACCAGACAACGACAATATGGAGCGTGCTATACGGGACACTTAAGAATACTGTGTATATCTGGGAACCCTCTAAAAAAACAGTGACTTTTAGAGTTTAGAAATATAATCACTGACAACTTAACGGAACCTTAATTTAATACAAGTAAATATATGATGCATTGCTTTAACAAGAGTACCGTCGTCTGTTTCAAGCATATGGTACAAAGGAGATGTATAACTATATATTGGCGTATCAGTTCAAACTTTTCAGAACCATGTACTTTGAAGTATCTTGTGTGAGGTCAGCAACTTGCTGACATGCTGCTAGACGAAGCACTGAGGCTAATGAACGAGGGCCTTGGCAGCTACAGGTAAACTTAGTCTCTGATCATTGGTTGATAGTCTGTTGCAGCAACGTCAGAGCGACCCAATCATCCCAACGTACAATCCCTCCCATTCTGCTCCAGAAACTCACTAAAAGTGTACAGATTTCTTTTACCGTGCAGGTAAAAAAGCAAGGCGTTTGTGTTGAAGATATTGTGTTTTGTTGTATAGAGTTCTTGTACAAAGGGATTTCATGACCGTTTTGACTTGTATTAATTTTACTCACTGGAGAAGAACTTTTTATTTTATTTTTAATTGTTTTTTTTTGCTGGTTGGTTTTAACCACTGTGTTTCCGAGTCCTGTAAATGATAGGGAAGACGGCAGTTATTTAATAGTGTTCTTCTATGTTATGAGATCTTGGTCGCGTATAACTATTGTAAAGTTAACAAAAAAAAGAGGTATTTATGATTTCTGTTTGGTTGTCACTTAATGTGTAAATATGAAAAAGACTGTATATGTATTTCCATTGCAGTACTAACAAGCTGTGTTGTGATATAGTGAATTTATCCCTTTGCTATCTTTTAATATAAAACTGCATTTGCATTTTAATGAATCTTGTGGCTCATTCAACTTTGTACCATGATTATTTTTTTAAAGTGTTACTGTAAGTTCTAACTTGAATGGTGGTATATTACTATTTCTTTTGACAATGAAATAGTCCACAGAATAGCTTACAAATAAGAGAGCATATGCTATGCTGTAGTTTCTCCAGCAGGGGTCATCATCGCCATGCTGGTTTGTGGACATTATTGTCTTTAAGAGGACAATATTATATTACCAGAAACACATCAACAAAGAGATAGCCCTGAATGACCATAACAGGTATGCAACCATAGAGTTATAATAAGTAGGTATGTAACACAGAGTGTTACATTTGTACACTAGTCTAGTAAATCTAGGGAAAAAATACACTCAGGTTGGACAAAATTGTATTATTTAGTTTTTCAACTGATTCTGACAGGAAATTAGGTCTACTAGCCAGGATAAAAAATCTACCATGATCTGCTCACTGCAAATACCCACAGTGACCAAATCAAGTTGGGCTCCCATCGACTTTCTAAAATAGGCCTACAGGAGGAAAATACCCAGAAAATAAATCTGCTTTAAGTAGGATGTGAGGGGTCTAACTAGGGGTTTGTCATGATGCTGAATCCATTGCAAGCATTTGTTTTGCACAGAAAACATTCATTGGCCCCAGAAAACGCCACAACCTGGGCGTTTTCTGTCAACTCATCACTTTTCATCACTAAACCATCATTTTCTTGGGCCATTTTTAACCCAAGTAATGTTTTTTGTGCAAAACAAATGCTTGCAATGGATTCAGCATCATGACAAACCCCTAGTTAGACCCATCACATCCTACTTAAAGCAGATTATTTTTCTGGGTATTTTCCTCCTGTATAGAAAGTCGATGGGAGCCCAACTTGATTTGGCCACTGTGGGTATTTGCAGTGAGCAGATCATGGTAGATTTTTTTTATCCTGGCTAGTAGACCTAATTTCCTGTCAGAATCAGTTGAAAAACTAAATAATACAATTTTGTCCAACCTCTGCCTTATATTTACCGGACTACACACACTCAGTCAGACTGGGCGCCGGGTTTTGTACATGCCACGGGGGGCTGAAGCATCGAGCGCTACCCCCCGCCCCCTTCCCCTTCTGAACGCAGCTGCTGTTCTTGGCGTCGCCTGTTCGTCATTCATCGGCAATCATCGGCGCCGCCGCCGCGCCGCTCGGGGCGGCAGAACCGGGATGTTGTTTCGACGTCTCAAATGCGTCAGGAACCGGGACGGTGTTTCGTCTTCTTGCACCACAGAAACGGCGAAACACCGTCCGAGTTCCGGCTGCTGCACAGACCTCCAAACACCATCCCGGTTCCTGCAGGTTGCAACACACGCACACGCACACACACAGTGGTTAAGGGGGTCTTTGCAAATAAAACATTGGAGAATCACTAGTACTAGACTCCAATTTCTAATGTGCCAGTGTTATAGTAGACCTACCTATAGTAGTATAGAGTAGATGACAGAGTACAGCAACTTGCAATGGGCTTGGTGTACAAGATACACTACACCACTATGATACCCAAGTAGGCCTACCTGTCAAAATACTTTATAAACATTAAGGATGTCCATAATTACAACACCAGAGGCAGCGCCACAGATCACTTTCAACCCAGAGTCAAAACCAACAAAGGGTCAAACTCCTTTTTCTGTTATACCACCAAAATGTGGAAAGCCTTACCGAAGGTCATAAAGGAGTGTGGATCACTAGCATCCTTTAAAATTGCCCTGAAGAATCACTTACAGGCAGCAGCCATTCGCAACTGGTAAAAAACTAACCTAGCCCAACCCTACCCTCCCCTGCCCCTTCTTTGTATATACTGTTTATTTAGACTTACTGTTTTCCTTTTTGTTTTTCTTTACATATCTACTGCATAGTACTGTGTTCTATTTGTCTGTCATTCAATGTTATATGAGATACTTCAATGGTTTCCAGTGGAAATAAGCTTAGTCTTTTCATGGATCTCCTTTTAGTAGACCTTGTACCAGTGAACTGTACCGTCATGAAACTGTACCTTTTCCTATGCAAACTTCTAATAAAGTCTTCAATCAATCAATCAAACCTAGCCTAAATTAAGTGTCATAAATGTTCAAAGAAAACCTGTAGACTTACTTGACATTCAGTAATTGGGTCTTATGTTATGATGAAAATTATAATGGTGTGTAAAAAAAAATCTAGAATTTGCCACGGACAGTGGGGTAAAGTAACGAAGTACATTTACTTAAAGGCCTACCGAGTCTGACACGCCCCGAAATTATAATAGTATGATACAGTAGGTCACGTGGTCTCTCTGAAAACGGTCTGAAACAGAAGCTCATGTCAGTGTAATCTGCCCCTCGCCCCCCAACAGCTGACCAGTACAGTAAGTAGTATAAGTAGTCAATTAATTTGATTGGCTTATAATTGCGCATTCCCACAATGACATCATAGAGATATTAACTCATATTTTAAGATGACCTTTTAAAGTGACAGTACTCCTTTAAGTGAATATCTGCATTATCTTGCATGCGTTGCCCACATCCCCCAAACGGGGGGTCTGGGGGTCCTCTCCTCCCCCAGAAAATCTTTTAACATAGATGTAATTTCCTGTTCTGGTGAATGTTGGGAGTTCCAGGAGAAAGACAATCCAGGAGCATGGCAGGAGATGGGGTCAAAATCCAGGAGTGTTGGCAAGCCTGCATAGTTGTCTGTTAATTTAACACATGGCACTGGCACAATAGGATTTGTTTAATACCATGTTCTCGAGTTAATTCAAAGGAAAATATATAGATGTTCATTTCATTTCCTACTGTAGGTGTGTTTAAATGACTGATGAAAGTCCTGGCTTCAAGAATGAGACGTTTTAGACCTCTGAGCTTCCATTGTGAATCTACATGAGTTTATATGCCTCAACACAGACTTTATTTTTAGTTTGGGGTGTAAGCTATATCAATTTCACGTCAAGAGAAATGTTACGTTAATTTTATAAATAAAATCCATTTCCATGAGATCCTAAGGCCCTTTATGTCAATTTGATAATCAAATTACATATCGTCAACTTACTAAAAAAGAAAAGAAAGAATTACCAATATTTAAGTTTTCAGAAAACAAACGTACCAAAACAACATGTTTTATTGGGTATTTTCTCTTTTAAAATGAACAAAGATAAGACCTTTATTGATGCCTTGAGGAAAATTGAGGACACTTGAGGAAAACTGAGAACACTACTGTAGATATAGTAGGTTAAGACATCAATAATGAACAGAATCAACAATATCAACACCCTCAGCAATGCTTGCATTATGCAGGACAAAATAAAAAAACAACAGAGTACACACAGCAACCATGTCAGATGGTGTCCTTACTGTAATGAAACGTTACCTCAGAGATAATTAGTCCGAGTTACATTGTACTCCGTCACAGTGGTTCTCAACCTGTGGATCATACAGGCATTTATGGAAAATGAAATAAAAAAAGTTCCAAGGTTTCATAATCTATTTTATTTTCAGTTGGTGCTTAAACATCTTGACCTGTGCAGTTAAGCTATATTTGTTTGAGCATTTTTTTCTCTTGCCGAATTGTAATAAAATAACAGATGGCCAAAGCAGGTATCAAATATAGAATACAAATAACTCTGATTATCTTAAGTTTTCAAACCAAAGTATCTGACGCAAGATCCGACTTTGCTCTGTGGAACCGGGTCAAACTAAATGCCTTCAATTCCAAGTACTTGTCAGGGTGGGGGGGGATCCCCAGTTTCAATATGGTCATTTAATGAAAAGGTTGAGAACCACTGAAATAAGTAAAAAAACATCACAAGGAACATGGGGGAAAGCAAATATAATGATAAAACTGACACATCATAGGCAAAACAAAAATCAAAGGCTTTCAAAAAGCTTCACGACTAGTGAAAATAGCCGAAATTCAAGCTCACGCATTGAGCTTGTAGAAATTCTCACACAAAATAAAATTACTGCCGGAAGGCAGGCCACTGTAGGGTCTTCTGGTCTCACAGGACAGGTGGCTGGTAGTGTCAAAGTAAACATCAGCGGTAAAGGTAGAAGAGGTAGTCGTCAGTGTTACAGATACAGGTAGTCATCAGGGAGGTAGTCGTCAGGGTTACAGGTAGAGGTAGTAGTAGTCGTCGTGGGGACGGCAGTAGTAGTAGTAGTAGTCGTGGGGACGGCAGTAGTACTAGTCGTCGTGGGGATTGCAGTAGTAGTAGTAGTAGTCGTGGGGACGGCAGTAGTACTAGTCGTCGTGGGGATTGCAGTAGTAGTAGTAGTAGTCGTGGGGACGGCAGTAGTACTAGTCGTCGTGGGGATTGCAGTAGTAGTACTAGTCGTCGTGGGGACGGCAGTAGTAGTAGTCGTGGGGACGGCAGTAGTACTAGTCGTCGTGGGGATTGCAGTAGTAGTACTAGTCGTCGTGGGGACGGCAGTAGTAGTAGTAGTCGTGGGGACGGCAGTAGTACTAGTCGTCGTGGGGATTGCAGTAGTAGTACTAGTCGTCGTGGGGACGGCAGTAGTAGTAGTAGTAGTCGTGGGGATGGCAGTAGTACTAGTCGTCGTGGGGATTGCAGTAGTAGTAGACGTCGTCGTGGGGACGGCAGTAGTAGTAGTCGTCGTGGGGACCACCGCAGTAGTAGTCATCGTGGGGACGGCAGTAGTCATGAGGGTTACAGGTAGAGGTGGTCGTCATGGTTACAGGTAGTAGAGGTAGTCATCCAGGTGGACGCTGGGCTGCCTGTGGATGCTCTGACCCACAAGGAAAGCCAGCTTGTGTGCGTACTGGCAGGGGGCTGGAACACGGACAATCCCCTGAAAAGCACAACAGAGGGAAACAAATGTTGGTCACAGTCACTGTCGGTGGAAGACTTTTATGTCCCAAATCGTGACTTTTCATTAAGTAGAAAAACTATAACCTGTGGATCCAATGTAGTTATTTAGTCACAAGCTCTTGTGAACACTTTTAATAACAATCTCAAATGTATAAAGCGCTCTGTACCCAATATTTGTATTCATTCAACCTTTTTGTTGAAATCGTTTCTGGCATCCTCTAGTTTCAATGTACAGACGATTTCTTTTGATATTGGACCCTTTAGACGGATGATAGGTCCTTGGTTTACCTAGGATCCTAGATTACCATTTCTACGCATTTGATGTATTACCTCAATTTAGGCATTTAATAACAAAGGTACAAATAACAAAGGTACCTAATCAGTAAAAACTAAGCTTTATATAAAACCTAAAAAATGCTATCTAGCTTTCATGTATGGTCATTGGGGGGTAGGCGAGTGCTAGGCTAAGTTCTATGGGCTTAGGTGGAGTCGGAAGAGGTGAGTCTTCAGGCCACGGCGGAAGCTAGGGAGTGAGTCTGTTATTTTAAGTGCGACTGAGTTTATTTTGGGGTTTGGGGGCCAAGAGGGCACATTTTTTAGGCCCTTTAGTTTACCTTACTCACTGTAAATCACTCTGGAATAAGAGGGTCAGCGAAATACCAAAATTGTAAATGTGCCAGATTGAACAATACTTTCCCAAAAAGTAATTAACATACCGGTACACATTTGAAAATAGCCGATCTACAAGCATAATATCTACACTACATTCATCTTGTATGGAGGGCACAAAATATTTTCAGGTGGGGGCTCACAGTCAAATACAGTTGGGGGTCCTTGACATGAAAACGTTTTGAGAACCACTATAGGTTAAAACAGGCCAGCTTACCTGCCAGTTGTAGTACATGTGGCAGAGTTTGTAGGTCAGCCGCTGCATGTGGTCGGGCTTCAGTCCGCTGGTGTCGTACACCACATTGTAGTGGGTAGGGGAGACACTTCCCATGCGAACGGCCTGGCTCACAATGTAGTAGTCGTACCTGGGAGAAAGATGGCAACCATTCTTTTGTTTAAGGATAAAACAAAAACACTTAAAGGAGTAGTTCACCACTTTTCAACCTGTCTTCATATAATAGGTCCTCACTAATGTTCATAATAAAATAGCACATTTTTTTTCTATTCAGTCTGGGTCTCATAGGAGAGCTGTCAAATCCTTCCTACCAGTGACATCATCGTTTGACAAAAAAAAATTAAATAATATTTTTGAAAAAAATAAATTAGATTTTTATTATCACGAGAACAATGGTTTCCACTTTAACATTGCAACTTTTTCAGGAATAGAAAGCCTGCAGTTTCTATTAGCTTGCATTTCCCATTGATGATGTCACTGGTAGGAAGGATTTGACCCACCCACAGCTCTCCTATGAGACCCAAACTGAGCAGAAAAAAATTGTGATATTTTATCATGAACATTAGTGAGGATCTATTATATGAAGATAGGTTGAAAAGTGGTGGAGTGCCCCTTTAAATGTTCTAATCAACCCTGTCGGGTGGACACACTGCACTGTATGTCAAAAACCTACCACTCAGGCCTGGTGACATCTGTGTCCACAACAGTTCCAGGGGGAGGGTTGGACAACTTGCCATTGAGGAAGGCAAAGAACCTCTGGCAGACGCGCTTCTTCACCACCACCATAGTCAACTTGGGCCTAGAAACAGAGGATAAGATTATAGCTGGACACCAGAAATCTATTTTAGCATTTCATAGTGCACCTCGTTGCTGAAAACCTTGTATGTCCACAACCATTACTTTTAGCTGATATTGTGGTAACCGGTGTTTTAACAGCCAAGCCATAATGCCACTGAAGATTGGACTTTTGGTTCTCATTTCTTTTCCGTCACTACACATTCATGTCTACAAAAGGTTCCTTGGTTAGATGACTAGAATCAAAGTCACTGGTCTGAATAGACTTTGGACATGTAAGGTTCTTACTGGTAGTCTGTCCCCATGGATTTGATGGAAGCCAGCAGCTGGGGAACCTCATAATCAACCACAGTGGACAGCATGCCATCTCCTACTCCATCTCTGAACACAATGATGCGGGCAGGCATGTGGTTGTTGAACTTGTGGAAGGATTTGAGAGCACCTGAAACACACACACACGAGTGAGATTTAACAAATGTATCCCTATTTGGGCAGGTGAAAAATTACAGATCTTCAAGCTCCAAGATTTTCAGGATTGTATGTACCCAATTATAGCCACGCTCAAGTGGTTATTGATAAAGACCATTTTTATTATAGACGTGCTACAGTACTATTCAGTTAATTGAAAAAAGTAATCAAGAGAACACTCGCAAAAAGAAAATAAACTGATAGTTCCAGCCCTCGTATCAGAAATATTAGAATTAATTGGATGAATGGAAGCACAGAGTTGGCCTTTGAATACGAGCGTAGAGCGTTTGTAAACCTTAACTTACCGACGAAGGCCATTTTCAATCCATCCATGAGTTCCTGTCCTCGGTCCTGCAGAACACACTTGGAATACCACCTATTCAACAGCACAGACAACTGAATATTTTAGGACAGCACCAGAAAGCACTCTCTGACCTCCTCACTATTGGTTCTACAGGTATACATATTACACCCATCTCCTAAATACCTAAAATGTTAATATGCTTTGATCATTTAAGTTTTCAGGACCTGCTCAACTACAAATGCTGAACTCTAAAAGCATGAAATGTGTTGCAATGGTATAACTCTTAGTACAACATCTTACACCAGCAGCCTCTAGTCGCTGGCTGTGATTAATTTCCAATGGTAGCTGGAACACAGTAAGCGACATACAGTATACAGTAGATGTACATACACAGCAGATTAATTATAGATCGCTTCCAGAAAGCTTCCATTGCTCTTAAACACTCCGCTTCGCCCACCAACAGTACAGTATGTTAACACCCACAAGATATAGCTTAGTGACAGTAACTTGTAAACACAGACAAAATCACAGGCGCTGTGAACACATTGTTCAGACTCTACATACTAACCTGGTCATGCCCTGGTTCAGACTGGCCACCAGAGCACCAATGGACCTCTTTCCAGCAATAGTGTCATGGTAACAGTCGATTCCCACAATCATCAGCTGCTTGAGCTGCAAAAACAGGGAGGAATACCAATAACTGACTTGTTCATGTAGGTTGATCGAATAATCAAGATGCAGTTTAATTGAAAATTTCAAGCAGATTCACTTAATCCTAATATACAAAAATATCTACATTTGCCCATCTACTAGCTCACGTGTTGTGAGCTTGGGGATCTGCCATTTTATCAATATAAAAAAATATATATCTTTCAGTAATTGTATGTATACAAGACAAGGTTTGGAATAATTGTGATATTGAATTTGAAGTCATATCCTCAACTGAATGCCCCCCCCCCCCCCCCACCCACTTCATGCACTTCTCACAACTTAAATGGATTGTGTGACAGGGGGACTAACCGGGATCTCCAGTGTCCACAGCTCTCCTCCCATCTTGCAGGCCATCTGCAGTGCAATCTTGGTGGCGATGGTGATGAGGGCTTGTGGGCGGCCGAGGGTGCGAGACAACACACACTGACTGGGGGTAGGGCAGTCCACACACAGGTACTTTTTCACACTGTCATATTTGTCCTTCTTATTGCTGGGGAGGACCACTACCACCTATGAGAATAGACCAAATGACAACACAAACAACAGTTCCATGTTAATATTACAGGTTCCATCACAATGCTAGTGCTACCGGGTCTTCTGAGGATTATTATCCATAACAGCAGTGGTTTTGATCATGATGTCCAGTGTTCCCCCTACCATTAACTTGGCAGTGGCTCCCATCTTAGATGTTTAATTAAAGTTAAATAATTTATATGGATAAGCTCATTTATGTGCACCAGTTTCTCTCCTCCTCCTAGTTATTTCATATCCACCTGTTTCCGCGGGAGTTTACTGGAGATTATTTGGACCGGTTTGGACCACACTTCCGGTTTAACAGCAGACATACAAGCTCACGTCACGTTGCAGATGCAACCATTGTGAGCTTGTAAATCACACTCGGCTGCGGCGCCGGAAGCTCGGTACAGCGTCTGCGCAATGCACTGTGGGGCATTGGAAACTCATGGATACATATTTTCTTATGTCTTACCATCTGGGTCTCCTGTGTTACATTCTGCTGCAAGGCTCTGAGGAGCGCCTCCTGCCGGTCATCATATTCCACCCTTGAAAAAATAGAAACATGACTGTTTAACCTGACAAAGCTGAACTGTGTGCAACGTCGTATGTATTTTATAGTTTTATTCAAAAAAGATTTCTAACAGAGTTGGAGGGTCTGCCTGAGCACTTCACAACAGGACACTAAGCATTTAGGAAACACTCTTATCCAGAGGAACTTATATATACAGAGTAAGCATGAACTGTAGTCAATTAAGTCAATAATCACATACAGTAAATAGAATTGAGTATAGAGGGAAAACAATGAATCTAAGGCCCTGTCTATACCTAAAAAGTCCCCGGGGGTTTCTGACTTTGTTTTGAAACCTCTACGCCTCCACACGGGCCCGTGTAGAAAAATATGTGTGTCCACACGGTATTATAAAAACGCTATAAATCCCTGTCTGCGCGTCACCGAAGCGGGTGGCCGGCTGGCCGCGTCCCCCTGCTCTCATGCAATCATTGCAGCAGCTATCTATCTATAGGCTATGCATCGTCCAAGTTTCACAATCTTCACACTTTAACATGCACAATTGCTATTTAAACATTCATTTAACTATTTCTAGAGCAGGAGAGGGGAGAGGAATCGTCGAGTGTGGTGTTCTCTCTCTCTCTCTCTCTCTCTCTCTCTCAGTATTAAACGAATGTAACTCTATCAATCAGAACTTCGTGGTCAAGCAAGCATCACTTGGTATTGAGAGAGAGAGTGGTGCGCTCTCTCAGACGGACTTTTTTTTTAGCTTGCGCTGATCGTGGAAATAATTTAAAAGGAGGCACATGCCGTGAATAATCAACATATTCTCACCTTCAAAGCGTCAGACAACTGATGAGAATGGACAGGAGTAATGCCTGCATGCGTGCGTATGTCTCCATTATGCTTGAAATCATTTGATATTGGCATTTGATATCCAAACTTTGACAAAGAGAAGAGGCAAGCGCGTCGCGTCAGATATGCTCCGTTAACAAGACTAGGGCTGTATCTCGTTATTGATAATGAGCACCTTAACGATCCGGCTTATTGAGCCGGTGGAAAGCTACAAATTCAGAACATAACTGGTATCTTTTGAGACTGTGAGATCGTGGCTGACCACCATTTATGAAGATGACATTTGACAAGAGTAACAAATATAATTAAAATCATTCATTAGGCTAAATAGGGCTCCATCCCTAAACAAGACAGCTGAGCTCTCTAATGATCACATGTCGTGAATGCGCTCATAAATATGGATATTCTACAGAGACAACCATGGGTTTTTCTCATAGCAAGGAGGAGGAGGCGAGAAGCACAAGGTGACGTAAGCATGCAAGCAAAGAACTTCTCCGTTTACGGTGTCCACAAGGCAAAATAAATACGCCCGGGTAACAAAAATGCACTGCAGCCGGAGTTTTGGAAACTATTCGTCTAGTCCTCCGTTTGCATGCGTCTGCATGTGGACACCCATGGGCGTTCGTGGCTTTACCTCCCCGGGGATTAAAAATACGTTGTCGTCTGGACAGGGCCTAACATCTGTCCTAAACAACATGACTGATGAATAGCAGGCTAGGAGACTATTTTAAACTACTGTGATTATTGCTTACACTACATACTACATACTCGTTATACATTTATTTATATCCATTTCATTGTTTTGAGTTGATTGTATTCGATACTGATATTGACATGTGGGAAATTATCAACGCATACAGTACGTGAATAACTCACATGGTAGGTCTGTCCGAGTGGATGCCCAAAGGACCGGAGACCTTGGCCAAGGTCTGTACAAGGGTCTGGGCGTCGTTGGCGTTGCGTCTGGTGAAGAACACCACCCATTTCTGCAGTGGGGGGGCCTTGATGATGGGCAGCCCTTTCATCTCCCTGGACCAGTCAGCTGCCATGGGGTTGTAGTCAAACTGTGTTGAAAACAAAAAGCAATAGCCACGTTTGACTCAACTGCTTAACTACATTCTGCAAAAAGCTCCACAGGCTTTATATGAGAAGACTGTGTTTTACTGATTACTTTTTCTAAACACTTTGTCTTTGGTTGAAGATTGTTTCTATCATTAACAAATATAACATCAAGATGGGTGAACAGTTACATAAAGTTAAATATTGGCACAAAGAGTACAGCTATAGAAGAAGGGAGAGGACAGACTATTTTCTATATTTTTCTTGACTTGGAACGTTTCCTGACAAAACCTGTGAGCAAAATGTTGTGCTTTTATACCGAACGGGAGCCCTGGAAAATCCTCTCAGATTGAAGAACTCTGCCCTTTATGTTCAGGAGCTCTTTATCGAAGTTGAGTCCCCAGGTATTCAGCTCCGCCTGGGCTTGAGCGTTCCTAAAAACAGGACAAAGTAATTAGAGTTACTAAAAAATAACAAAATAAATCTTGATAAATCTGTGGGCCGTGGCCCAATGGTTATCCGTGAGGATATTGCCATAAGAGCCCCCAAATAATTGCCAAAACATTAAGATTTTAATGGCATTAATATTTGACCTACCCATGAATGTTGCCTGCAAACTGTTTGAGGCGACCTTCTCTCTGCTCAGGGGTCAGTCTGGTCTGAGCGGACAGGTCCTTCATGATGTTGAAGTCAGCACGCATCTTGTCAGTCAGACCTGTGGGCAACACCAGTAGGTTTTCAGTTATTTTTAGGGTTGTAAAGTAACCAAGTACATTTAACTCAAGTACTCTACTTAAGTAAAGAAGAAGAACCTCAAAATTGTACTCGAGTCAATTTTTCCATACTTTATACTTCTACTCCACTACATCTCAGAGCCGCCTCCTCTATTAAATATTTCCCTTGCCATGTAAATAAATGTTAAGTCGTTAAACTGATTTTAATGCTATATTAACCAATTGTTTTTCAAGAAGGGGGTGCTTTGAGAACCACTGAAAGATGGTAATGTTTTCCCTTTGAGAGCAGAGCAGAGCAGAGGAGTTGGCATACTGTACCTGTAAAGGTTGCAGAGTTCTGGGACATAAATACCTGTAAGGTAGCAGAGTTCTGGGATCAGCAGGGCTGGTCCAGGGGGAGGTCCTCCAGAAGGACCTCTAAGCTTCTTCAGCTGACTGACCAACAGTGCCTGGTCACTGCACCGGATGTCCAGGCTGTATTGCTTCAAGAATACATTCAATAATTAGTCAAGTGTAGACTAGGGTTGCAACAGTTCACAAACCAATCTATTAACGACCCATTAAGACCCAAGGACGATTTTACAAATGCCTTCAAATCAGTAGCAATTCCCACAATTTCACGTCGGGATCAGGACTCGAACCCGCAACACGCTGTCAGGCATCAGAGCCTACAGTATGTGGTATGCGCCTGTAACGGTAGGCAGCGGGCGCCCCGGAGCAGATATTTTCACTAATGCAACTATGTTAAAAACAATCAATTTGTTGGTATATAAAGAATATAAAATTCACATAGATTAATCTAAAAAGTAATCAATAGAATAATCGCTAAGAAAATAACCAAGTTAACTAATGTAGTAAAACTGTTCCCAGCAGGAACACCTACAGTCTTGTAGTAGTCCTTGAAGGAGATCTCAGTGTCTCCCTTGGTGAACGTGTTGTTCGGGGTGTGATCCCATGCAATGTCATCAATCCTGTACGTTTTGTTGTTGTACCTGAGGAAGGTAAAAAAAACATACACACCGTATTTATAAACTGCACTATAGAAAATTGTTCACATGTGGCGCTTTTGTCTGCTTGCCTACTGTTGAAACCATAAGAATGTATACAATCAAGCTGTAATAATTGGAAATCGAGCCACTTGGCCGCCTGTCAAGCACTGCTTCTGGGGACAGCAATTGCCTTTAACGGTTAGTGTGGTGTCACTAAATTCACAATATAGTTCCTCAGCACAAAATATTTAGTTTATTCATACTGTAGGTTGATCCATGATTGTATTCTCTTAAATGCAGACATATCAAAAATATTGATATGTAAGTGAGCTGTGATGCAGCGCACCAGAATGAGGTCCCACACTCCCGTTGTCATTGCTGCAGGCATCCCCAGCAGCAGTGGTTGACGAGAGGCCAAGAGAAAACAGAGGCTCCACGTCTGTATATTACAATTTTATTGCACTTCGCTCAATTGGGATTAATTTTACACAGACAACGGTCAAAGTATCCACAACTTTCCAACGTCCCATCGTGCATTGCGCAGGTGTGCGGCAGCTTCTGGCGCCGCAGCCGAGTGTGATCTACAAGCTCATAACGGTTGTATCTACGATGCGACGCAAGCTTGTATGTCAGCAGTTCTCTGGAAGTGTCCCACAGATAATGCCACAGTAAATTCTCGCGGAAACAGGTGGATAACTTTCCGGTGCTACTTTCCACAGCATTTCTGTCAATCACAAATGCAACAAAGCCAACAAGCTCATCTGTGACAAGTGTGACATGCATGCTTCGATTTACTTTGTGAGGACGATGAGGCCGACCAGCTCCTTGGTGCAGGCCTCTCTGAAGTGCTGCATTGGACACTGCTGCTTGAGGTTGGTCATGAAGTCCAGGACGGTCTCACTGCGCAGCACCTTGTGACTCACATCGGCACACATCATGATGCCTGATTCGAACTGCAAGATGGTGGACTGGTAGCCAGGCCAGATCGTCAGTCTTTGGAGAGAAAGATGGTATTAATAGCAGTATTTTCCTCCAATCTTTAGCTAGCAAGTTACTACTGTACGTTTACAGTTTATGAAAAAAATCCACAAATATGGTGTTCAGGACACAATGCACTATCCACCCAATTGTCATTTATTTACACCCAGAGTCCACGTTTTCTTTATACTAAATGATCTTGCTTTAGTGCCAGTGGTCTTAAAATGAGGTGGTCTGGAGCAACTGCCATCTTGCACACAGAGAAGCGCCAGATATTTCCTTACTAATTCGACAGCATAGCGCTCAACGCACCACATTAATAGGTAAAATCCATCTGAAAAGGTTTGAGAACCCTGCTGTACAAGACAATGTGCAGGGTGAGTGAGATTCATACAGTACCTGTGCTGTGGGATGTTCAGTGGGTCATTGGGGTTGTAGTAGTGCCGTCCAATCTGCTGCATGTTCAGCATTCTCAGGATCCTAATGAATTCCACAAGTGTCAAGTTTAATTTGTAAATCATTACATTAGGCAGAAACCTTTCATCTCAACATTTCTAAACGTATAATATCTAAGAGACAAAGTGTCTGCCAGACAGTGACAATATTTTTCTGTTACATGGCAAATCTAAATACTCCCATCTTGGAAGTGAGCTGCATCTGAACTGTGAAGTGTAGGACGGACCTTCTAAAGATGATGTTGTAGAACTGAAGGCATGCTGGTGAGGTGGGAGGCAGCTCATTGGTTAGTGTAACCGTTATTCGGACCTTCTCTCCATTCCGGGTCTCACTGTGCAACACCGTCTCCTAAACACAAGTTAAGACATCAGTGATGGACAGTGATTAAAGTACATTTTCTAAATGTTGAGTATCTGCACTTTACTTGAGTCACTCCACTACATTTCAAAGACAAATATTGTACTTTTGAGACACGTACTCATAATCTGTTCCATGTGAGTGAGATGTGATAGTTTGGATTTAGTAATTCTTTTTAGAAAAGGAGTACCTTGTTGTGAAGTCTACGAGGCAGAAAGAGGAGGGCCCCATCGAAGGAGCGTGCCGTGCCAAGCGCCTCTTCGTGCTGATAGAGGAGGGCACTACGCAGGCGGCGTGACTCCATGGGAGGGTTGTAGTCCACATGGTATTGATAGAGAGCCCACTGGGGACGGGATATGATCCGCAGGAAGTTGGCTTTCAACTGAATGGCAGAGCCACTATTACCTGGGGATGCAAGTAGTGAAAGTGGTAAAATGTTGGTGAGTTTATCTAACATAATAGAATACAATCAGATGGGACCTTTCAGTGTCATGAATGGGCTGTCAGTGGAGGGAATTGAAATGAGCCTCCAAGTTGCTTGTGAATAAGGATTGTGCAGCTTCTGTATGTTGCAACAATATCATTTCTACATCATTGTAAGCATGGCCATGTCATATACAGACCAGACTTTGACTCTCTGACATGCTCCATCGCCTGTCTGGTGTGGACTCCTGCATCGGAAAAATCACGGCGGCGTCCTCTTTCTCCAATCTTCACCTGCTGGAACCCACCCGAGATCTGCAGCACTTCCTCTGAAGAAATAACCCCCAAAACACAAGTTACCAAGGACTTTCCTTCTGCTTAAAGGACCCCTTCGCCTGTATTTTCAACATATCGTCATATAAATGGTCCTCCTCACTAATGCTCATAATAAGATGACAACATTTCTGTCTACTTTTTATTTTTAACATGTTTAGATTAAATTAATCAAGCTTTAGTATGCATTATTGCTACTCCTCAAGTCCATGCACATTTGACTAATGCAATGTTTAAGAATCACAAAAGAATCAACGAATAGCAACATAAAGTTTAAAGGTACAATATTGTCTGGCACTTGGGTAGGGCAATAATTATAGAAAAAACATAAAAAGTTGAAATACGGATATAAGGTCAATGCCATATGAGAACCTTCTGTTGAAACAGCTCCTGGGGCAGTTTTTTGCCTTCCTCTGCCAACCAGCTCAGCCTCCACAGGAGGTGCTGCTGCTGCGGCTTCTTGAGACACAGCCTAAAAAACACACACACACACACACACACACACACACACACACACACACACACACACACACACACACACACACACTGCGTTTGATATGTACCTTAGGGCTGTCAGGATTATGTCATTTTACATCACGATTTTTCCATTTGTTTTGCACAAAAAACATTCCTTGGGCTACAAATGGCCCCAAAAAAACCCCACAAAACTGTGAAAGGTGAGTGAAAGGCGATTACTCATCACTTTTTATCACTAAACCATCGTTTTCTGGGGCCATTTGTAGCCCAAGCAATGTTTTTTTGTGTAAAACAAATGCTTGCAATGGATTCAGCATCATGACAAACCCCTAATTAGACCCCTCACATCCTACTTAAATACCCAGAAAAAAAATGTTTTTCTGGGTATTTTCCTCCTGTATAGAAAGTTGATGGGAGCCCAACTTTATTTGGCCGCTGTGACTCGGGCGCCCTATAGCTAAATCATTAGAGCAAGCACTGGGCTACATCTGTGCAAATTTGGCCCTTTTAGACTGATTAGCACGAAATTACCATTCTATCTCTCTAGTCTAAGGCCTCTGACTAATTTGACAACTTAATACTTAAAAAAGAACATTGTGATCTTGTAGATCTGCTATTTCCACTATTATTTCTTTCCAACATTTTTGTAAATGATTATGACGATTATGACAAAATAATTGCGACTATGTCAAATAAATGCGAATATTGTGACAGGCCCACTCCCATTTTTCACAATACCAAAATGGATGTCAATTCCGCTCATTTCTTTGTGTCATCACTTCCATTTTTACTTGTTTGTCCTGTACCCTGTGTGAGTTCCCTGTCCTGATTGGCTAAAATCGGTATCCCAACCTGAAAATTCATGTTCTGTTGTCCAAACAGCTGAACTGCTATTCTATAGCAACAGCAGAATACGGATATTTAACTTTTATTTTAACAAAAGAAAATCTTTTTATGCACCATTATGCTTAAGTCATACTGAGTGACACTAGTGACATTACCATTCCAGGGGCTGCAGTCTCCGCACCACGTGCGCGCCCTCTGGATCTTGCTCGTGCACGTCCAGTCATTTTCACTCCGTATTATATCTCTGCATTTGAAAAACAATCATTCAAAATAGTTAACTGTAACACAGCAAATTAATGCATGCAGTCAGGAACACCAGATTTTACACTTTTCATGTTATACAACCATTTCCTAATATCAAAATCTAATCCGGATCAGTCGGCCCCGGTACACTAAGGTAACTTGAGGGGGGGTTCCAAATTGACCCTACAGGTCTGTAACTGTGAGAATGTACTAAACAGAACCATACACTTTTATTACACTCAAGAGTTATGGGGGTCCTTAGCCTTGGATTGAGACAATCATAGATTAGTCTGACTCGAAAAATACATCTATGATATATAATCTTGATCGAAGTCTAGGTTGCTTGCTACAGCTACACTATTGAACTTGCTTAATGTCACTCACATTCAGGCCAATCACCATGGCTCATTGATATGTCCATTATGTGGCAAAGACTTGGCCTCAGTTAGTTTCCTTTTTACATATCATTATAATGTTCTTATGTTGATCATAAAACCCAATTACTGAATGTCAAGTCTCCAGATTTTCTTTGACACTATGGCAAAATAGGAGTCCACTATACTGCCCTACACAGCCAGAGTGCAGTAACTATGAACAAAAAAATTGACTGAAAAATTAAAAGTGTTTCAACTGGTCTGGTCAGCCAAATGAGATAAAGCAGGGGTCTTCAACAGGGGGTCCTCAGAGTTACTACAGGGGGTCCTCCAAATCTTTTTTCCTCAGTTTTTATATGAACCATTTGAACCCTAGCGTCCATATTCTGGGAACTTTAGCCAAAAATAGCAGATCTACTGTGAGATTGTAGATCTGCTATTTTCAGCAAAGAGGTTTGGTGTAGAGGGGAAAAGAGCAGACTATGTACAGAGGGAAAGGTCAAGTTTATTTAGTATTGACTGTTCAGGTTAAATACAAATTGACATGAATCCAAAATACACTGATGATTGTACTGTCAAAACGATGAAACTATATGGAGTCTATGAACAGGTTGTGGGGTTCCCTGCTTCATCTCTCTCTCAACTAAGGGGTCCTTGGCCTGAAAACGTTGAAGACCCCTAAGGGGTCTTCAACCCTCTACCCCTCAGGGGTAGAGAAACCGTTAGAGCATGAAGGGTTCCCGAAGGGTTCCCAGTTCGAATCCGGGCTCTCCCGGATTCGAACTGGATGTCCCCCGGATGTCGAAGGGTCCTTGAGCAAGACTCTGAACCCATAATTGCTCCCGGTGAGCAGGTTGGTGCCTTGCATGGTTTCCTCTGCCACGGTGTATGAATGTGTGTGTGAATGGGTGAATGTAATGCACAATCTATGTAAAGCGCCTTGGATAAAAGCGCTATATAAATGCACCATTTACCATTTACCCTGAGAATGCTGAGATAAAGGCATATGAGAGATATTTCACTGATTGTTTCTGTTTTTGAGGTAAATGTTTGTCCCCCAATATCAGGAAGGCTAATTTGGGGTACATAAATAAATGAGCGTGTCCAAAAACGTAGTTAGCTCAGCTGAACCCTGGCTTTGTAGGCAGTATAGTAGGCTAGTCGTTCTCAAGTTTTATTTTCAAGCACCCCTCAACTCTCAATGTACAAATGGACCAGTAACCATTACATTCTCAGAGTTACAAATCAAGCCAACATGGCGATGACCTCTGCCAATCACACTTACCCTTTCTTAATGTCAAATAAATGATTTAAAACGCTACTTAAGTATAACCATCAAATTAAATATAATTTGTCCACAGTTCCATTTTACAATGGCGTCTGTCAGTCGTCTTCCAACAGGTGAAACCAATCGACTTCATTAGAGAACACGTGGTGTTCGACTGGCTACCATTAAATCAATGTTTAATATAAAACTGTCTTTCTGTCGTGTAAATATAAAGCCAATAAACATGTAGAAAGTAAAGTCGACCAAGTTAAAATAATGTTTTAGGTGGTAGGCCTATTCACACGACAAGTGGTGTAAAACCACCACAACTCAACTAGAGTAGGCCTATTTCTAAATTCTAATTTCCAATACTTTTACTTCTACTCCATACATCTCAGAGGCAAACAGTACTTTTACTCTACTACAATTATTTGAAAACTTTAGTTACTTTAGTACAAACATACATAAACCACTTTAATAGCCCCATTTTAAACCTATGCTGTTTAATACTTTTAAGTAAAATATATGAGTACTTTTCCCCACCACTGTTAGGCGGTAATAATTCACACCACGACTTGATAGAACATTGAACTGACTTAAAAGTACAATATTTCATCTTAAAAAGTATAAAAGTGAATAAGTAAACTACAGTTACCAACCTTTTTAGCAGGTTTTACACGGTGTGTTGCTGCGTGTCTCCTGATGCTCACACTGTCAGCAGCACCGAGTCAGTGAGTGACTAGCAGGCAATCTGGTGATGAGTAGCACCTGCAAGAGACCGTATAACTCCACACAAAATAAAAAACCTTCCGCTGCAAATAAGTCAGTCTACTGTCTACTTTTCAAATATTTCACCAACCTTGACAAGATCTATATGGCATATTGGAACATAAAACAATAAAGTAATTGCCTAATTAAAACGCTGAGTAACTGCAGTTCAGTCAACTTCAGTGAGCACTTCCGCACTATTTTCTTTATAGCGCAATGATCTTCAACTTTGTTTGGGGAGGAGGAAGAAGGGGGGGGGGGGAGATTTGGGAGATTCCCAATCTGTGGGCGAGGGCCCACAGTTGGGTCGTGAGGATATTGCAAGTAGGCCTCCAGATAATTATTGGCTAAACAAGACATTGATCCATGCCACACAAGTCAAAGGAACATCATTATGTTATGTTTACTTTAAATGGTTACAGTTCGACCTTCACAGAAAGATTGACTTATTCACAGAAAAATAAACCAATGGTCAGATTTGCAGTGAATAACAGATAAGCATCTTTTCTGTAGCCCGTCTCCACTCACCAGGGAGGATGTGCGTTTTCAGTTTCTAAGTTGAAACTGGTTTATACCATATAGAGGATATGCAAATGCATTAAGTCAATGGCAAATCGAGTGACAAAGTGGGTTTGTGTTTAATGCAATCAGATAGGACTTTTGTTTGGATGTATGGGCTGTCAAGGCCAGAAAGTATTTCTTGCCACTCAGTAGGCGTTCCCGCATAACTTCTGGGTATGATGATGTCACATGCATAACCTCTAGGGGGTGCGTCAGATTTTATAGTCATTTGATCAAAGAAGTGAATCGAACCAAAACTCGGGGGTACCTGGTAACCCACCCAGTCGCGGATGACTCCATAAGTGTTGACTGGAAAAATATTTTCATTGGACTGGATATCGAAGGAGGGTTAAAATGGTTCATCTTTAATAGAAGTACAATTAAAAGAACAATTATATACACACACACACAGAACAAAAATAAAAACACAAACACTGGTCAAAGTGGGCCTATTTAAGGCTCGCTAAGGCAACGCCCCTCCCTTAAAATCTGAAGCCTCCTCTTGATGTCCTCCAACTTGGCAGAGGACATAGAATTAGAACTAGTAGTTGGGCGTGCAGAGCTCTGGGAACAGGCCGCTGTCTGGTTGTCATGGAGGAGAGAGGGGCGCTTGTTGTCGAGGTTTAGAGACGGAGCAAATGGTCCAGGGGAGTGTGAGGAAGGTTTCTCTGCCTTCTCTTGCTGCAGTAGAGAAGAAAAGGAGAGAGGGATTCAGTATCAACATTTCAAACCAATTTCACATTAGTCTGAGGAAATGCTACAATCCGCAATGGTACCAACAAAGGTTTAAAATTATCCAATACGAACTGAAATAGTCACTGGATAATCGTGATAAACTACTGATCAAAGAAATAAAAAGATAAGCTCAGAGAGGATTACAATAAGGAGCTGCAACAACTAATGTCCATAAATAGTGATGCTGCTGTGCTTTACTTCCAAATTATTGGTATCACCTTCTGTTTTTTTTTTAAGGCTTAGGCTGCACTGCAACATACGCCAAACAATGGCAAACAGCAGTGCTTCCTGAACTGAACGTCTAATGAGGGCCAAAGTGTTTCATACGACGTTCCCAGTTCAGGACGTTAGACCACACTCAGTAGTACAGTATGCCTAGAAACACCATGGTTCTCTTATTAACCTGCTGAAGCAGAACAACATTTGTGTTCTGATGGGAGTATGCATGCAGCCTTAAGGGGATGTCCTTCCTGTGCCATTGATTGTTTAGTGTTATTAGTGATAAGTGCAATTGTTTAAGACATTTCATAGTTGTATGGATCTTTTTCTTCCATTCCACAACTAAAAAAAGATCTATACACATACAGACGTGCAAGCCATTATTTTACAGCACGCTGCTGCAGCAGTTTTAAGCAATGCAGTGAGAAGACCAACATACCTTCATGTTGCTGGTCAGTCCATGATGTTCTTGCAACACTTGTCGTTTCTCAGGGTTGCAGCTGGAGCCAGAGACCTTAAGGGAGAGACTATGGTTAGTTGGAAATTCTTGTCAAGTCTCTAATGTTATTGAGTATTAATGTTATTGAGAGTACGAGCCTCCATTATTAAGAGCGAGAGCTCCTTTGATAAGTAAATATTTAGAGTTACAGTATTTATTTAGCATGCTGCTGCAGTAGTAGTTAAATAGCATTGCACTTTGAACCCCAACACACCTTAACATTGGTAAGTCCATGTTCTTGTTGCTTTTCAGTGTGGCAGCTAGAGCCAGCGACCTTACAGAGAGAAAAGACTGTTTAGTTAGATATTCTTGTACACAGACATAACAAGCAACAATGAAGCAAAAATGACATGCATAGTTTGCCACAGCACCAGTCTGTGGCATCTTAGGGGCAACTCAGATGCTCCCACAGGCTCAGATATGGAAAATAAAATATATAGATAGAGATATATATATATAGATATTAATTGTACAAATAAAATTGAATATTTAAACACTTGAAATTCCAGAGAGACCTTTGTATACATACCACATTTTCTTTCACAGGCACAAAAACCTGGGACTTCAACAAATTCTTAAGAGTTGCCTTCAGAGTTGAGGACTCATCTTGCACCAGGGTCAGATGTTCCATGATCTACACACACACACACACACACAATTAAATAAAAAAATGTTACACTAGTGCTCATAAAATGGCACCTAAAAAAAGCACCATTTCCAGTTCAGAAATATGACATCAATGAAGTTTATAGCAACTACAGCCGCTCACAGTCAAGTTAGCAAGAATTACAAGAGAAAAACCTTGTTTGAAATGACTAAACCCCTACTGATGTTGCAAGTCTCTCTGCATAAGAGTTTCTACTAATTCCCTTTACAATTTAGGCATTTAGCAAAGGACGAATTATATGAAGATAGTAGAGGGATATTTCGTTTTCAAAAACATAAAACAGTCTTTGTGCGTTCACAAAAGCCTGAGTAGACAATAAAATGACCCACATCTTTCAGTCCAAGCAAAACCTCAGTTACTCCGGTGTGTTGTTAAAAATATGTTATTCCATTCGATTTTGCAGCATGTGATATATATATTAATAGCGATAAACTGCATCATTCATACACTGACCTTTGGCCCCGTGAGTCGACACAGTGTGATGATCAGGGTCTTGAGTGTGCGTTGAGGTAGGCCGTTGGGAAACTGTCGAAGCTTCTCTTTGGTATAAACTGTCATGAAGTTGTGAATGTCCAGCAAGATCCTGTCCAAGTTTAGAGTAGCGATGATGTCCGGAAGGAACCTGGTCACCCTCCATATACACTGAGCAAACACACAAATCAAAAAACAATTTGAATTCAAAATACTAACAATTATTAATTTCAACAGTAGGCAACAGACGGTACAGTGAATACATTATAATTTACACCCTTAGTTTTAAACTCTTAAGGCCCATTCCCACTGGGCCAGAAACTGATAAAAAAAAATATCCATCTCCATTCAAGTGGATGGTAAGATACGGATAAAAAAAAATATATACCCGTCAGAGATGGCCTAGCCCCACCTTACTTCTGACCCGTTAATCCCTCACCCTGCCACTAGGTGGTCAAATCACACAACAGCAACTCTGTTCCTCTCCAAGGTGATCAGCATTCTGTTGCTGGCCCCAAACTCTGGGACAATCTCCCACCACACATCAAGTCCAGCCCCACTATTGAAAATTCTAACTCAACCCAACCATTTTCCTCTCTCCCTTGCATTTAGCTTAGTCTGAGGGCGTCTGTTGGAAAATAGGCATTATTATTTTTCCTAGTCTCAGTTTTAAAGTACTATTGTTTTTATTTAAAAAAAAAGAAAAAAAGAAAAAGTGACTTGAACAATGCCTCAGCTCATGTCAAAAGAATATAAATCAAGTCTGTTACCTTCATCACAAGGTCGGAGAACTCGGCAGAGACAGTGTAGTTTGGGAGGGAATCTTGTAAAAGCACCAGCAGAGCACTGAAAAGGAAATACATATTTCCTTTTTACTTGAGTACAATTGAGGTATTTGTACTTGAGTATTTCCAATTTCCAGTTGTTTTATTTACTTTTACTCCACTACATCCGAGAGACAAATACTGGACTTTTACTCCACTTAATTTGAAAACAGTGACTAGTTACTTTAGGTTTTGATTATTATTCCAAAATATACATTAACCACTTCAGCCCTATATACATTTTGGCCATATTTTTTATTTTTTATATTTGATACATTTGAAAATTCTGCATAATGAGTACTTTCTACTTTGGTTGGTATTTTAGTATATTTTGAAACCAAAACATTTGTACTTTTACTCAATTACATTTAGAATTCAGGACTTGTAACAGTATGTCTAGATTGCAGTATTGATACTGATAATTGAGTACCACCACTGATAAACGTACTGTAGATTAACAAATGAGAGGACCAATTGAATGCACACATACCCAAGTACATTTGTCTGATCGGCCTTCAAGAGAAGCAGTCCCATGAGTTTATTAACAGAGCGGGTGACCTGCACTCCATCTGAGAGCTCGTTCACTCTGTTGTCTGACAGCACAGTCACCATGCCCTCTATCAGGTCTTTCAGGACACCTGAAGAGACTTGCTGGGCCAGCACCTCAGTGTTGAATACCTGGGGAGAGGAGAGGATATCAGACTCCATAGTGTTCTAGAGGGCCGGTGGCTTTGCTTGACACATGGGAAATTCCTGCTCAATATACATGTAGGTTTTGTACATACAGTATAAAGCGACAGCTGCCTAGCAAAGAGAATTGAATGGTTATTTATTATGGATCACCATTAGCACTTAGCCTAAGCATACAGAACACATCATACACAAAAACATACAGATATTACAGACAGACAATAGTTCACTTACAGAAGTTAAGTACATTTGTGTAAATTCAACAATATTGTATATTTCATGATAAAGGGTCACCACTCTTTTTTTTGTTAATAATATCTAATTATAGATGCAGAAAATACAAGTTGACCAGAAACAAAGTAGTCAATGCAAAAACAGATCACTCAGACTGAATAAATATTGTAACAGTTTTACCATCCTCTTAAAAATCTTTAGTATTTGCAATGTATTCCACCTTATAATAGATCTATAAATGACAGTTCTGTTGACAGCTTTTCAATTTCAACTTTCTATTGCATGTCTTGTTTGATATTCATGATTAGCACTAAGTTTTAACAAACTTTTGTATAATATTGTTGGTGACAAAATGTTATATTGTGGAAAGGTTTTGGATACTTGGACATTGAAGAGTGATTGAGGTGACAGTGTGCGTATTATGGGGTAATTTAGCACCCAGTACTCACAGACAAGATACTGATGGTAATGCAGTTGTACAACTTTGAGATGTCTCTTCTGGACACACGCTGATTGGCCAGGTGAGTGCTGTGGATGAGGCGCAGCTGGAACAGGGCAGCGTTTAGAAAGGGGTTCACGATTTTCACCACAACCTCTGAACTGCTGTTCTTGCGGAACACCTCATCCATCTGTTAACAAAAAGTAAAATTAATTGTTAGGGCCATATTTCTCCCTATACATTTGAGACTGTTAGAAGGGAAGTCGTGATGGAAATGGTTTGTGTTCATACTTGGGTTAGGGCTTCCATGCTGGTGTGAATGTCTTCAAATGCAATTTTGGACAAGAGCATGTTGATGCGGCCACTGAGACCTGCATTGACATCGTGCACTGGAGCGAAAAATTGTTTCGTCCTAAAAAAATAAATTACATTTATAAGACAAAGATAAATGTGTGGCCATTGGTTCCCTTTTATAATTTAAAGAGTGGGTTAATAATAAATAAATGTGGTATGCCTGCCAATATGCTAATTTCGTGAACACCACATACAAAAATAACAGCATTGCAGACTCCTGAGAATGTATCTTACTTCAACACAGGGATGTTTAGGGGCTCCAAGTCCAAGCTATCAAAATTGTTATCCTCCAGCTCTGGTAGCTCCTTTGCAGCAAATGAGCAGTTACCGTCGAGCTCCTCTGGAAGGTCCAGGCTGAATTCCTGGTGGGATGCTTGGGCCGGGGCACTCTGGATTTGAAGCCGACTGCTGACAGGGGCCAAAAACATTTATTGACCACATGCATTGAATGGTGGTTAGACTTGGAGAGCATCATGTGCAAGTCTGAAAACTACAAATAAAGAAATTAACATAAAATGACTGAAAGTCATATCTTCCTCATCATAGCATAAATGATGTTACCCGAGTTTAGTGGGATGGTCAGCGGCTGGTTTGCACAGCAGGCTGGTGCCGGGTGCCTTGTCGTTGGACGGGGGAGCACCTTCCTTGGCCGAGCGCTTTATCCTCTCCTCCAGCATGCTCATGTCCTTGTCTGGCAACTAGGGACAAAGTAAAGGGAGGACACTCATCTTATTGTGCCTGCAGGCATATCATATCCCCATTTCTTCTGATAGCATTATAAGTATACAGGAATATAGAGGAGGCAAAGGGCAAAACAAGCAGTAATAGTATCCCCCCCCCCCCCCCCCCCCATTTAGGGCCAACTCTGGGCTATACAATAAAACCAAATATTCATGAAACATAGAATAACCGAAGCCAAAAGCATTGTGAAATTAAGTGTAGGTTATGACAGTGGTTCTCAGGATAGGGACAGCAAGGTACGTACGTTGCCAATGAGTTTGTAAACCTGCTCTCCAGATATGTTGTACACCACAACTATGGTTTTCAGAGCTGCGTTGCGCACCGAGGCGTCTCTGTCTCCGATGTGAACAGCAATGGCCTTGAGTGCTTTTGCTGCTGTGGGCTGGCAGACAGACACACCACAGAGCTCAATGAGACAGCCTAGTTCCTCCAGACACTCTGCATGGAGAGAGGGGAAAAGACATTAGTAAAAAACCCAGCGAGGCGTGAAACATCCTTGGTAAGACAAATGTTATTCAATGGCTATTGTTTTGTCATTGTGTTTTAAATATGCTTTTAATAGATGTATTAAATTCAAACAAATCATGATTTATCAACTACGCTATGATATTTGGCCAATGCAGACTCAAATTACTCAGGCAATTTGGGCAATGTTATGACAGGAGAACATTTAAATACAAGAAATCCAAAAGGAGTGACAAATGTGAAATGATCCATGTTATGCAAGATGTATGGCTGTGTGACGAATAGATAATATCATATGCAGTAGGGTGCTTTAACCTTACAATGCATAGTGGTCAAGGGCATGAATAATAAAGTGCTTTGTTTGCCAATTTGCTTGGTTGATAACAGATGAAATCAGTCATTATATTTAACCTCACCAGCTCTCTGCTTGGAGTTCTTAGACTTGGTTCCATCCATGACATAGGGAAAGATTTTGCTGGAAGGGTAAACCTTGCAAAGCATACCCATGATGGCACGTGCATCTTTCCTCACCACATCCTTGGATTCACCCATCTTCCAAAGAGAAACAAAAATATGTATAGAGAAATAATATAGAGTAGATGAGGTACTGATGCAGAACATTTAAGTAGTGTCTTTCTGTTGTGTGCAAACAGGCCACCGTTAGCAATGCAACCTGGCTAAATAAGTGCAGGTTGTGACCTTAAGAGTTGCACCTACACATGGGACACATTTTCTAGGGCAAGAAAATTTCACACCATTACTTAGAAAAAAAAAGGGAGTCAGTTAAGCCTGATGGAAACAAACTAGTTAAGCCTGATGGAAACAAACCTTGAGGATAAGGTACGGAATGAAGGAACTGGCCTCCACATCACTGAGGTGGTATTTCTGCTCGCTGAGCGAGAGGAAGAGGAGCTTGAGGAACTCCAGGGCCTTCATCAGAACACTGGTGTTGGTGTCAAAGAAGCGTAGTGTGAACCACTTGAGGATCAGGTCTAGGCAGGACACTATGGCATCATTGTCAGCTTCCAGGCGCTGGAGCAGACAGGACAGACACAATGAAAACTCATAAAAGTTCACTAAAAGGCATTCTGATCTCTACAAGCATATTTTACACTGCATAAAAAGATGCAGTTCCAAATGGAGATTCCTTAAAGAATAGTCAAATAACGAGTACTATGAAATGCATTATACAGATTAAGATGGTTTGAAAATGGTTCAGAGTGAGTCAGATGGCCCCTGTGCACATTGGTGTGTCCCCAGGATGTTGTCGGCATGGAGCACGGGTGCCACTTGCAACCCAACGCCCCATCAATAGTGCAACTCATCACTCTCACTCCACCATTATGTGACATACTGAACACCCATAGTGTTCTGGCTCTAACCTCAATCATGGCTGCTATGGCTTTGATGTGGTGGTGAAAGTCGTGGTGGAAGAGTTCCTCTTGCAGCCATTTGGCAACACACGGCAACATCTGAGCCTTCAACTGCTCCACGTACTCATCTTGGGGAGAGCCGAAGTTCCACTTCAGAATCTTTAAAAACACATTTACAAAAACACTGTTAACATAGTAAAAATTATTACCACTATGCTGTTAGCTAGTTGTTGTAGGGTCAATTGTACTAAATGTGCTTTGCTAAAACTAAAATATACCCAGCCTGAGTTGTCGTGTCATTTACAGGATTAAATTGGGCGGCTAAGTAAGTTTGCTTGGCTCGCACCATTTTAACCTCACCCCCTCTAGATTACAGACGTTTTTACCAGGGAGAACATTCTTATTGGCTGTAGGGTGTGCCTGCAGTATCATTGTTCTAAATCACTGTACAGCAACTTATTAAAGAACAACTTTGGTTTTTTTTACAACAAGGGTTCATATGTTAGATTGTAACTAGAGATACTGTTCCTACGAAACAGCGTGGGCTCGCTCGTGACTATTCTACAGCGTGCCAACTGTCATGTAAAACTCAACCAATACTCCAGCTCCAGATTTTCCACACCTCAATTGCACCTGCCTTTGTACCGTGTGCGACGGAACTCTATAAATAATGAAGATAACATAGTGTTCTCGCTTTCAGCGAGCCCACAATTAAAGAAAAGAAAAGATTAGGTTAAAATGCCTTCATTTACTGCTTTAGCGATTTTGTTTTCAGTGGGTGGGGGCATGTATTTTTAGACACAATAAGCTCATTCCCAAGATGCACCGCAATCTTTAATTTGCAGATGTGACTTATGGGGCTAGTAGTGTTACTAAGAAATCAACAGCTTATTGTGCCTAAATTAAAGACATATTTAGTCGCATGTACGAATGCATTTGAACACTTTTCTTTTCTCCAACTACAATCTTAAATATGAGCCCAATATAATATTGTCCTTTAAAGTTATCATTGGCTGTAAAATCTGCAAATATATTCTTTGATTACAACTTTCAAAACCTCAGTAGTATTAGATGCAAATGCCGGTAAAACACCTTCAAGCTCTTTTCTTCTTTAACCCGCAGCTCCTTTTTGTTGGGGATCAGGATAAAGATTGGACCAGATTTGTCCTCTTCCTCTTTTCCCTTCCCTGAAGGCTTTTTCTGCACCATTCCGCTCTGGAGGGGAGGAAGTGAAGAAAGCAAATAGTGATTTAGTCTTAAGCAAAGTAGAAGGACAAGGTACTGGCCAGGGAGTGGTCAGAAACAATAAAAGACCATCCATTTCAAACAGCGCAACAATAAATTAATAAATGCAAAATATATTATATGTGTGCATGTTTGTGTAACCGTATTGGACAAGGTAATTAACAACAACCCTGAAAACAAAACGCTTAATAACTCACCCTCCTTTTTTGTGCCTCTTCTGTTGGTTTCGTATTCTTGGGAGGGCATTTATCAGCGGCTTCTGTATCCAACTGGGCAGTTGCTGCTTTGATGGAGAGGAGAATACACCGATCAAATATGCTTACCCTTTCTTTAGTTCAAAAGAGACTAGCCATGGGCATTATATCCATCTTAGAAACCTTAGCTCAAATTGATTGGCCAAAGCATCGTTGAAATTGTCAAATTGACTGGCCGAATGATCCTAGATCAACTTTGCGTATGCCAAGTAGTTTGCAATTCAAGCAAGTGGAAAAGGCACGCCATCACACCACAAATGGCTGGTAAGGACACAATGCCAAACGATTAAACACATTACCCCCTTGCTGGGAGAGGATAAATGAAAAAACATGGAATAAAAACATATTTCCCCCTTGCTAGGAGAGGATAAACTAACAAACCTGTGGAACTCTTGGCAGGAGCACTGGTTTCCAGTTTGGCAGTGGGACCACTGGCAGCAGGTTTAGAAGTGGGAACAATCGCAGTGGGTTTGGCTGGCATGATTGATCTGGCTTTTTCCAGCAACACCAAAACCTGGTCCTTGGATGCAGGCTATAGACAGGACAATTTCACGTTAACATCAAGTATGAAGCATCTAAACAGTGCTAAATGTAATACAGTATATTTAAAGAAATCCAGATGCAAGCCACCCCCTTTGAACGTGCAACAGTTCTTTGGTTTAATTCACAGGTCTGAGATACATGAACACATGGAACCCCTTCCCACACATGTTTGTGTGGGGGGGAAAAGGATGTACTACTGCACAGGTTCCTCCCAGAAATTACACAAAGTTTCTACAAGCAAGCTTTTAAAATCTTGTGTACCTTGAGCTTCCCTGCAGCCTTTTTCATCTTGTCAAAGCCCAGGTGAGTCATGAAAACGGGCAGGGCATCCTGGGCCTTCTTTCTCACATCAGCATTGCGGTCTTCCAGGCAGGCATACAATGGGCCCACGCAAAGCTGTGTATCCGCAGGCACAGAGCGAAGGGTGGCCAGGTGCCCTGTAAGCCAGCCGAGCAGCTGATGGAGGGGAACAGAATAAGACAAAGAAAAAAAAAATCAATTAATTTTTTGAGTTTATATAGCTATTAATTAAGAGTTAAAGTTAAAACAATCGTTTAGTCCTGGTTCCTATATTGATATTGACAATTAAACCATGGAGATACTGTATAGACCAGGGGTCTTCAACAGGGGGTCCGGGACCCATAGGGGTCCTCAGAGTTACTGCAAGGGGTCCTCCAAATCTTTGTGTGATAGCTTTTTTTTCTCCTTTAACCACTTGAACCCTAGCGTCCATATTCTGAGAACTTAAGCCAAAAATAGCAGATCTACAAGCTCACAATGCCTCACACTGCAAGGTATTGTGAGCTTGTAGATCGGCTATTTTCAGCAAAGAGCTTTGGTGTGGGGGAAAAAGAGCAGACTAAGTACAGAGTGAAAGGTCAAGTTTATTAAGTATTGACTGTTCAAGTGGCTAAATATCTGAAAACACAAATTGACATTAATCCAAAATACACTGATGCTGCCAAACGATGAAACTATATGGAATCTATAAAGAGTCGTGGGGGTCCCTGCTTCATCTCCCTCTCAAGTAAGGGGGCCTTGGCCTGAAAACATTGAAGACCCCTGGTATAGACCCAGAAGACATATCACCTCCTGTCTAAGGAAGGGGTTCTCCTTCCTCAACTCCTCAGACAACTCTTCCCCCTCAAGCCACTTCTTTATACCAGTCTGCTCCACCCAGGCTGTCAGGGTGGCCAGGGCTGCAGCACGGACCATATTCTGGAGGAATACATTCAATACACAAAAGAAACATTAAGAAAACAGTAATCCATGTCAAAGCACAAGACAACCATCACTTTAATCAGCAAAATAACCCAAATAGAGAGCATAGTAAAAAAAAAAAGGTAGGTTGTTTAATGCATCTAGGAACAAATGTCAAAAGCCATTTAGTGCTGTTAGAAGTAATCTTGTGGTTGAATATTTGCAATAAAGCAGTAGAGGGAAGCATGGCTAAACAAGAGGGTGAGCATACTTTAAAGAGCAAGAAAGCTGCAGTTTGTAAACAGCTCAGAAACATGCAGAATTTAACAAAGCATATAGCATGCTGCATTTTGTTGTGAATTGCTTAACTTCTTGTGTACTTATATCATTTAGATGAGGGAGAACATGCAAAGTAAACCTTCAGATTCAGTCTTCCTGTACCTTGCTGTCACCAAGAACAGTGATTACAGGTATTCCAAGAGGCTTGATCTGTTGCTGGACTCCAGGACCCATGGCAACGGCCATCTGCTGAATGATGGACAGGGTCTGCTGGACCTGAATGAGACAATACCAGCCTCAGATCAATATCCCTGTACAGTTCCATTTCATCGGTTGCACCGTTATTCAGTAGGCAACCGCCAAGGCTGGGTGACTGAGACACAAAACTCTACTACTACGCACCAGGATCTTGTTGGAGTCGTTGAGGCGCGCTTTAAGTGCAATAGGCAGGTCTCCAACTGTGGGCTTGATGAACTTAGCTTCTGAGATGACCGCAGCTACTTGGTCCAGCCCTTCTTTGCGGACCTTCCAGTTTTTGTCCCCAAGCTTTTCTACCATCTCCCCAGTTATCTTGTCACTGAAGGAGACATACAATGATCAGAATGAGACGTACATTCATCAGAAAGAGACACATTGATAAGAGGTTTACTGAAGTAAAACCATGGGTGGTACAGTGCACACTATGGGCACTATGGCATGTTGGAAGACTTGTGTAATTATTTGAGGATCTAGTTTATTATTATTTAAGTATACTTGTATGATGTTATGCATGTATATGGCATCTTGCATCCAATGACTGTTGGATTAACCCTTTTGTATAATGTTTAACTACTTCTGGGTGAGTCAGATGGCCCCTGTGCACATTGGTGTGTCCCCAGGATGGTGTCGGAATGGAGCGCGGGTGCCACTTGCAACCTGACGCCCCATCCAATAGTGCAACTCATCACTCTCACCTCTGAATAGACCATTTCCCACAGGTAATCAAAACTACTGCCATTAGTGTCATTGGACAAACGTGTTCAGAGGCTAACCTGATGTCTGTGCGTGGCAGCATATCCATGACGTCTCCCTCTTCCTCATCTTGGTTCTCAGCCTCCTCTCCTTCCGCCGGGGCCTCACGCCCCTTAGCAGAGCCCCTGCTGGGTGCAGGAGCGGACTGGCCTTGCATCTGTGTGACAGCACATAACATGATCACGGTTAATCTCAGCGCAAACTCATAATTGGCATACTGCTGTTGACAAGATACCAGGGATACCTGTGAATATTCCTCTCCAAGGATGTAAACGTTTATGTGCAATTAGTCGTCTAGCGCATAGTTTAACTGTGTTTTTGGTGTCAGTGGGCTCGGGAAGTAGAGTGTCATAAGGTTCCCGGGTCAATCCCAGGCTCCCCCTGGGTTAGCGTTGAAGTGTCAAGACACTGAACCCCTACTGCCCAAGATGAGCAAGTATTCTGCTCTCGACTATGACTTGCATGGGCCATCGGTGTGTGAGAAAGATGAGAAATCAGAACCAGGCAGTGTGAACTTTCAAGGCATTTTATATGAAAGACTATATTTGACATGTGCTGGATGTTTAAACGTTAGTGAAAATAGACTGCGCACATCCATGTGTGTACTGTGTACACGCACCTTCTGGAACTCTGCATCAATCTGGGTTACTAAGGCAGCCTTCTCATCCTCAAAGAACATCCGCAGCGGAGATCCCATGTAGAGGTACATGACCCCCAGAAGACAAATGGCTGCTGTGCGAATGGCCTACAACAAACACATTTAAAAATAAAATGCCATCCAATATTTCAGCATCATATTTCTGTTGTCAAATTTGATTCTCCAAGTGGCTACACCTTACTCTAGCAAATTAGTTTGATCACTCTTATAATCTTACAAGGTGAAGGCTTAAACACCATGCAAATTAGTTTGATCACTCTTATAATCTTACAAGGTGAAGGCTTAAACACCATGCAATGAGAATCAAATACACATGGGGATAAAACACTCACAGGATTTGTGGCTTTCAAAGCAGTCTTCACATGGCTGATGAAAGCCTTCACATTCATTCTGAAAGGAGAAAAGTGATTGAAACCCGATTGAAGACAACCAAAGGCATTTAGGGTCTGTAAATCCAAAAGCGGTCAACTGTCCGAGTGCACTAACCCTGCAAAACCAAATTCTTTGATGGCATTCGCCAGCCAGCTCAGTGTCTCAGCTTGGTTCTTTGGATTCTTCTGGGTGAAGGCTATTGAAACAACCTAAGTGAGGAGTTGGGGGTATATATTAGATGTTAACTAGAAAGGAAATGGCCCATTTTGCTTATTGTACAATAACAATCGAAATAAGCAACAATACGTTAGTTGCAAACAGATGCTCATGATAGGGAAGTGTTATCCCACACAAGTTGCAAATAATAAGACCTCCATAAATATTGGCTCCCATAATAAAAAGAAATGTCATAATATATTCATTTAAAAAATACTTTACATTTATATATTCATTTAAAAAATACTTTACATTTAATAATTTCCAAAATTCTGTAGGTTTAAAAATGATTGGCATCGATTCGTTCTTTGTACTACCGCTTGCAAGGTAAAATAAAATAATGCCATGTTTGTCACCTGCTCAGCTAGCCAAGGCAGAGTACAGGCCTCCCCGATAGCCGTCAGGGCATCCTTGGCCTTTCCTCCACACTTGACGTCTCCCACCTTGTCCACCAGAGCTTCCAGCACTGCAGAGGCTGACATGGTAGAGAAGTTCCCCCTCTGGGCCACCACGGCTACCACCTGCAGTTTTAACTGCATCACCTGGAGAAAAAAAAAAAAAAAAAGAAAGCAAAGAAATTGTTTGTTCATTTTCTTGAATCAAATTAAGACTGCGCACACGTTTAATAACTTCAGTGCATACGTCCTTCCTTCAATGAGAGTGCTCAGCTACAAATAATTGTGATAATTCCGTAGTAGTCAGAAGCTTATTTCAACTGGGCTGACTTGATGTCAAACTTTACTCACTCATAGCAAGGTTATTAACCTATTAAGACCTGAAGAATACCTCAAAATGTCTTCTAAATCCTAATGGTTTTCTGAAAAACTCTAGGGGTCCTTGATATTAAAAACCAAAGATAAACATTTTTTTTGCCCCCCCCCCCCCCCCATCACAAAATATTTGTTTTCTAGGGACCCACCAGAAGCAAAGATTTGAGTTAATGTTTGCTTTAAAATAATTTTATACACATGAGATTTGCAAAAATGTTCAAGTTTTTCCCAAAAATAGCAGATCGTTAGGTTGCAAGTTACTATGAAAAGCTCCACCGGCTGTCTGTCCGTCCATCACACTTTTGCCCCTACTCTCGCACCGTTGGCCCCATTGATGCCAAACTTTGCACACTCCTTGGATGGCAAATCACAACCTCCAGCCCTGATTTCTCACATGCCCATCTTCTAGCTCCACCATCAGGCCGATTTTTGCAAAACTCATTTTTGGACATGCTCCTACAGATTTTGCCCTAAAAAAAAAATCACACAAAGCAGTACACAGTATCTCTAAAGTCATGTCATCAACATAGATCTGTCCCATTTCCCCTCCTGAGTCCTGATTGGCTACGATTGCCCTAAAGTTTGTGTATGCGACTAGATAGAGAGATAGTAAAGGGAGGTACCTGGAAGTTGGTCTCCTTCCATCCTGGTTTCCTGGACAGCATGCGGACCAGAGCCTGACAGGGCATCTCACTGCGATCGATCTGCTCCACCGTCTACACAAAAACAAAGAGTCTTTTTGACTTTACGTTATAACCCCAGCATCCTATTGTGAGTGGGAAACAGTCGCCAAAAATAAACCTGCCACAAAAAGTTCGGAAATCTAACTTTCACTTGACGTTATAACCCCAGCATCCTATTGTGAGTGGGAAACAGTCGCCAAAAATATTTGGTGTAGAACCCGAGTTGCACTGCACTTGGTGCGTCCTGTTTTCAAAGTCAAATATCATGTATTCTTTCCGAGGCACCCCTGGCCTTGCATCACGGGCACGGCACCCACTTTGAAAGACCCTGGTATATATAGTATATAAAAATGACAGACTACAGATTTAACTACTGACCTGAAGGAACTCCTCCATGCCAGCCAGCCTCTCCTTCCAGTTGGCGCTGTCCAACTGCTGCACGCAGGACGCTGGAAGGACAGCAGCAGCTTTCTCTTCGCACACCTCCATCTATGGACAGAAGAACCATCACAAATGTCAATGCTGCCAATCCAACATACAGTTGGTTGCCGTTTTCTTCAGTGTTTCCCGACAGGGCATGTGTGCGTCTAAGTGAAGATGCAAAAGTCCTTAGTTCACTATAATTACACACCAGTTTAAGCATCTGAATGTGGTTCCCCCAAACACTTATTAAATAAGTGTTAACCCATAAAAATGTAGATATTTGGCATAAATATTGAGGTACAAAAATGTTATCGTGCTTGCTGCATGGTCATTTACAGTATATGATCACTCACAGAGAGTTCCGTTTCCAGTACAACTTTAGCCTCTGGCGCTTTTTTGCTTTTCCCTGCCTGGGATCGAGCTCCAACTGTTGCTGTGGTCTTGGTCTTCTTGGTAGCCACATCAGCCTTCTAAGAGGTTAGACAAACACATTATATAGTTAAAAAGGTGACAATGATCAGCATATTATATATTTTCTAAAACTTGTGTCGGACAGACAGAAACCTAAACTCGCTATGATGGTGATGCGGTGTCCTTACTTTAGGTAGAGGGGTCTTTTTGGGCTGTGCCGGGGCCTCAGATGGTGGTTGCGAGGTGGAGGCAGAACTCTGTGCCGGTGTAGCCTTCTTCTTTCCCCCAGCAACCTCCATCTTGTCAGCAATCTCCTTAATCTGAAGAAACAATGAAAATTGCCGTCATGCGCAAAATAAGGACGCCAGGTTGAAAGTGGTCAACGCCAAATCCAGGCAATGTTATTGGTGTAGCTGGAGCTCACCTTGTCGAGCTTGGTTTTATCAACGTCAGCCAAGAAGGGGTTGACGACCTTATCTCCGGCTACCTTCATCATGGTTGCCAGAACGTCGAAGGCAGCATCGCGCACCTCAGGAGCTGAATCATTGACTTGCTACCAGAAGGGAAGACCAAAACCTTAATATGCTAAAGCTGTTGTGATGTTGTTGATGTACACAAACAAGATAATTGAATTGCACGACAGAAGTCAAGTATTATGTGGTAGTATTCAAAGTATTGTACCTTGAGGGCAGCAGTACAGAATGATTTAACCAGCGGCTTGGGCACAATAGCAGGGCTGGTGGCCCGAATGCTCCTGGCCAGAAACAAGGACGCCTGTTGCTTCACTGAAGGGTTTTTATTGTCCATCACAGCAAGAACATCTTCACTCACGTTTTGTAGAGTCGTCTGAGGACAAACACAACATTTAAACAACATACCCTGAGCAAGTACCTCAACACTGGCTTCCGAGTGCTTTACAACTTCTGAGTTTACACATTTGAGTAACAAGGCCTGTTATAATTATAATATAAATACAATCCGTTGGTGAACAGTATTTTATTGAACATCCACACTCAGTTGTTTGAGGGCAATCACTATTAATGATAAAGTATACACCAAAAATGGACGATGGCTGCCAAGTGTGAATGGATGGTACATGCCAATGAACCCCTTTACTTCACCATAACACTCGAATAAGATTGGCTTAAACATGGGCTCTTAATTAGCAAGCCAAATAAATGTATTGGCTCTAGAACAGTCATTTCTCAATGTCAACAAAACAAACGCCAATCGACACTTGAAAAGAAACGAGCAATGTTAACACTTAGAGCTTTTAGGGTTCAGCCAATTAGAGATAGCATTCAGACCCATAAGTACAAATATCAGTACCGTCCTAGCCAATTAGAGATAGCATTCAGACCCATAAGTACAAATATCACTGTACCGTCCTTCAATAACATTACTATATGGCACTATGGCTGGGGAGATGAGCTAGAGGGCTAAGCGGAACAAACAAACTCACACAGAGGAAAAGAGCATCGATAGATTCTTGCAGAGCTTGGACCACCATAGGCTTCTTTTCCTTGAACTTCTCCAAAATGGTTGGCACCACCTTGATAGATTGCAAAGTTAGGAATCTCACACATTTCACAGGTCTAGTCTAAATGTGTCTATGATATAGTCCGACACTCCCTCATAACCATAAAGCCTCCGATTATTTTATTCGCACAGACCATCGTTATTGCAAAATGATGGGAGACATTAGAATAGAACAGTTGGTTCCCAAGGCTACTTTTTTAACCACAATGCATTGGTCAATAGGTACACCGAGCAACGTTAGTACATTTGATATTCAATGTCTCTGTAAAGACTTGCAATGTCTGCCAAAACAATTCCATGGCAGGCCATACATCACATGATCTGTCTCAATCCTGAATTCAAAGCTTGCAGTCCTTACCTGGACTGCATAGGTCCCAAACTTCTTTCTCAAACCAGATGCCAAAGCCGCTAGGCATTTAGCCGCCAGGGCTACCAATAAAACGTTGGAGTCTTTTCCAATGACCTACAACCAGAAGGAAAAAAAAAAAAAAAAAAAAATATATATATATATATATATATATATATATATATATATATTATTGTCCAGTACACATGTTTATTATGAGTCATTTGAAACACTCAAGTGGCTAAAGGGTGACTATACCTTTTTTAAAGCCTGTACCAAAACCCCGTAGTCCCCCTGTTCTAGCTTGGGGTTTTTAGCTAGTGGCTCCAAGGCTTCCAGCGCCTCTTTTCTCTCCTGCCATTTCTTTGCCTCCTGCAAAGACAGATTAATTTAACACTCTCCAGAGCTGCAGTAAGAAAATATTTCCCAAACTGTAAATTAATAGAGCTTACAATCTTCTCATAGAAATCCTTCGGCAGTTTGGAGAGGATCTCCACTGGCTCAAGGAACTCGTAGGCATCGACTTGCTGGGGCAAGTCATCGGTTCCATCTGAGACAGGGAGAACATGTCATTTATCTCAGCTAAAAGTATGTATACCATGATCCATGCTGCCAGAAAGAAGGGAAAGGGCTTGTGTGTACGTACTGTCATCTTGGTCCCCTGCTTCTTCTGTCTGTTGTTCGTACTTGGCCTTAAGCTCCTGTTGGGATCGAAGGAAGCGGCTCTGTCTGGGGGCTCCTTGAGGCACTTTAGCCCATTCCTCCTCCAGCTCCTTCAACTAAAAATACATACACTCACATCAGAATACACACAATGTGCATGCATTAGCAAGTATGGACTGCTGGACCAAAGGGACACCCACAAAATTAGATGGGGTACAAACTACAATGACACTTAGCTAAAGCGAACATAAATGGAGCAGCATAACCTTCAGTTCCCCTAAAGGACCCTGGCCCTGTGGCTCCAAGAACACACGTTTGAAAACGGCTCCTTTAGATTTACAGTGAATTTCATGCAACCGTCACTTGCGCTACTGTCGAGGCCAGGAAATGTAGCCTAGTTCCTTGGTGTAAAGTCACTCCTGTCACCTGAACATGAGTAGTATGGATATGTGCATCTATGATATTTATACAGTAAGACTTGGTTCACCTGTACAGCGTTTAGGTTCTGAAGAGAGGGCCGGAGAGCATCTCGGATCCATTTGTAGATTTCTACAGACAGCAATTTCACTTCTTCCCTCACTGCTTTCTCTCTGGACTCGAAGAGCTTTGGCAAAACCTTAACAATTGGCTTCACAGGAAAAGTCTTGAGTCCAAACTCACTAGGAGAAAAACAAAGGGTACAGATATTCAGCTATATGGGAAGTATGCTTAAAAAAATAAAAATAAAATGCGAACGACACTTTTGAAAGTACTTTGTGCCAGCACAAGCTGGAAAAGTGCTATATAAAGCACCAATTTCCTCGGCATGAAATAGATTACATTTATCACAGCATTAATGAGACATTTTCTACAATAATTTACAATGATCAAGACAAATACGCAGGGGGGAGAAAAAAATAAAGGTCCCGTTTATAACAGAATAGCCATTTTGTGCCACTGTAGTACCTCAGAGCTCTTCGTATGACTTCCACACAGGCCAGAACAATCTTTGGGTTCTTGTTGTCGAGGCCCTTGATGAGTTCTTCCTGGACAACATCAGCCTTTTCTATCTCGATGTACATGAGGCAGATGTCAGAGCCCAGCTCCTTGGCCCTCGCCTTGGGCTGGTTAAAAACCTTGGCCACAACACCATTCACTACCTCACCCACCGTCCTGCAGAAAAGATGATACATGATATTAATGATACTTAATTACCAAATGAGAAAATGAAATGAGTACAAACACATGCATGACCCTTAAATACCAATAACACATTTTGTTTTCCATAAGGTTTAATTACTGCAAATTAAATCAATAAAATACACACAATTTGCGTAAATGAAAGATGCAGTGTTTAGCAAATAGTCTCCTTTGCCTGACGTCTAATAAAGAAGAAATACATTGAATTGTTAAGACATTGTAGCCCATCTGCAGGGAAGAGGGAACATAATGGTACATTGATCTACCTACCTGGCAGCAACATGAGCGTTTTCTATAAAAGCAAGGGCAGCTTCGAGGCTCTTCAGCTGGGCAATTGCATTGGACTCTTTCACAAAGTCCTTGATGAGTCCCAGGAACTTCCCCCATTCTGAGCTTTTCTCATCGTCAATCCTCTGAAAGAGCTTCAGAGCTTCCTCATAGCCCTGTAACCTGGCCTTCCACACCTTTGGGAAAACAAAAAGACAAGGTTCATGACAAAGCTGGTGTAATTCATGGAGCATTACTTATGCTCATGGCACCAACAGTCGAGAAGTTACGATTATTTGCAAACTGCATGTGTGAAATACAGTAAGTAGCCGCAAGCAGAGCATATACAGATCCATCTAAAGAAATTGAATATTGTGTAAAAGTTCAGTTTCTTCTGTAGAACGATTTCAAAAATTGAAACTTTGGTATATTCTAGATACATTGTGCATCGTTCTAATTGTCTCCACCAGCCGAAGGCAGGGAGAGACTGTTTTCGCCTCCGTCCACAAAGTTTGTTACCAGCTAATCTCCGGAGGCGCTGGCCTGGTCGCTGCCCCACACCCCCCCACACCCACAAGAACCTCTGCCCCACATTTTTCACATGGGCCTGTTTTAGCACCACTAGGAGGCCAATTTGTGCAAAACTACCTTTTGGCCAGTACTCCTACAGATTTTGTCCAAAAATCACACAAATCGGTAGACAGCATCTCTACAGTCATGTGATCGACATGGATCTGTCTGATTGTCCATATTCCATCCTGATTGGCTGAGATTGGCTTTCAAAGTTTGATAAGATTGGTCAGTTTTGAACAAAATGCCTCAAATCACAAACACAGCGTGCAATTTTTGTGAAATTATGCACGCACATTCCCACTAGGCCAAGGAAGAAATGCCACTTCAAACTTTTCAAATCAGCCTCATGGTGGCACTATAACAGGCCGCCTGGCCTGGTGGAGACCTGTGCTTGGAAGAGCACTGCTTCTAGTTAAGATTTTTTTTTCCATGGCATATAGCTCATGAATATCAAATCTATATCTTGAAATATTACACCAGACCACTCAAAACAAGGATTTATAATAAGGAAATGGCAACCTTCCGAAGTCAGAGTTGCTTCAAGTCCACTTATGAAGTTTCTGCAGTCAGTGATTATTTGGGGCGCTATGGCATCTGCATGCTTTTTTTTTTTTTTACACAATATTCTCTCTATATAGTTTTCTTTTTTAGATAGATCTGTACAATGCTATGCAGCTCATATACCTAGCTTTGCTTGTACATGCAAGTTAGTTTATGATCCACATGATATCTTACTAAGAGAGAGAAAAACAGTAGCATGTTGTGCTGTTCATGCTTACCTTGTGTTCACATTTCTGCTCCACTGGTAATTTG
The DNA here is from genome assembly GCF_963921795.1 of Nannobrachium achirus. Taxonomy (NCBI): domain Eukaryota; kingdom Metazoa; phylum Chordata; class Actinopteri; order Myctophiformes; family Myctophidae; genus Nannobrachium; species Nannobrachium achirus. The sequence goes on from NC_137816.1 coordinate 47,334,485, forward strand.
GCCCATTCACTTTCGTCAGTCATGTTTCTCTATGAGATTATCTGAAATGAATGCAACATGCAGGCGCTGTAAACCAGTGGTTCTCAAACCTTTTCATGTCTCAAATACCATCAAATTGACAATTATTAGCCTGTGGACCCCCATTTGAAAAGATATTCCAGGGACCCCCCATAGAAGAAGATTTTTACGGCTCTAGCAGTGATTCTCAACCATTTTAATTTCAAGGACCCCCAGTTTGACATGAGTTAGTTTTTTTCTTAAATCTCTGAGACCCCAATTTATATTTTAAAATCAATGATCATGTAACAGAGAGTGTACAAATTCCGTTGGGGTCCATTTGATTCAATTTGTACACTCTCCATTTGTACACACCCATAAGGGTCCACTTATACGAGATACTTAAAGTGTGGTTCCTGTGGAAATAAGCCTCGGCTTTCTAGGATCTCCTTTTAGTTGACCTTGTACCAGTGATTTGTACTGTCATGAAACTGTACTTGTTTGTTTCTATTGCAATCTTATAATAAATTCTTCAATCAATCACTTAATTAGTTCCATTTGTACACTGAGTTACAGATCTATACAGACCCACGGGTCCATTTGGTTCCTAACTAGTATCATTTAGCTGGAACCGAACCCCTGGAATTCCCTCAAGGACCATGGGGGTCCCCGGGCCCGGACCCCACTTTGAGAACCAATGATGTAAACAGACATGGTCATGATGAAGAAAAAACAAAACACGGGATAGATAGTAACATTAATGGTAACAAATAAAAAGTTTAATTAGCTATTAATCATTCATACCTAACAGATAAACATATACAGAGACGTGTAAATAAATACAAATGAGCGAACATGGATAAAAGCGTTGCTAGCATGGGGACATTAGCTTGAAGCAAAGCTACTTTAAATAATATCTTTAAACACCCAGAACAAGAGCCAAAATAATCCCGAAGCGGTCACTAATCACTGAAACACGAACAAGACTTACCAAAACACAAGCACATTAACTATAAAAACAAAATATAAAAGTAGGGAGATCCTTTCTTCCGTCAGTTTCTCTCTGTAACTGTGTGTGTCTGGCGTCTACGGTGAGTACGGTCTACGTCTAGATTAGAAAATACACAACCAACCAACGTAGATTTTTAAACACCATATCTTACCGCTGATTGGTTCGATCGGATTCGAAGCTAGGGGTTCATTGGCCAGTTGGTTTAAACGGCATGATTCCCACTTCCTCTTTATCCTCCAATGACAGCGCAGCTTCGCGTCACATGGCTTTCCACAGTACCGGTTTCTATTTACTGCTCATCGCTCTGTTCCGATCTAAAGCCCGTATCTGGTCGTTCAAAAATACCATAGTGTTAAACACATACCCCGTTTCCGTATCCGGTCCAGACCCAGACCGGATCAGCAACCTGCAACAAAAGGAGACCGCCGTTGCTCTGAAATTGTTAGTCCTTCTCTGTCTGAATGATTGTCTTTCTGCATTTTACATAAAAATAAATCTATAGTATAGAAGCATTCTATGCATAAAAGGGGTGAACCTAGAAGTTAGAACAACAGAAATAATTGCAACTGTTTTAGTCATAAATATGTTACTTATCAAAAGGCAGATATCCCAGTGGTGCAAAGTATTGAAATATGTTGAAATAAGTGATTTCCCAAGAATTATAATAATAACAATTATAATTATATAATAATAACTAGAACTGTGTACGGAAGCTGAGCTTGTAGATCCGTGGATAATTTCAGCCAATCACAGCACAGCACTGCCAGTTTACGGTCCAGGATCTGTAATGGCTGCCTGTCTCCTGTAGGAGGAGCCAGAGGCTCCAGTTTCATTTTGAAATGAGGTTTGATTGATTGATTGAAGAATTTATTAGAAGTTTGCAATAGAAAAAAGTACAGTTTCATGACAGTACAAATCACTGGTACAAGGTCAACTAAAAGGAGATCCTAGAAAGCCGAGGCTTATTTCCACAGGAACCACACTTTAAGTATCTCATATAACATTGAAAGACAGACGGATAGAACATAGTACTTTATCTAGGATAATATCAGTTTCAAAAGCATAACATCAAATACAAAAGGCAGAATACAAAGAAAAAGGGGGGGGGGGAGCATGGGGGCTTAGTCTATTTACAAGTCACGGGTAGCTGCTGTCTGAAGGTGACTTTTCATACCAATTTTGAAGGAGGCTAGGGATTTGCTCTCCTTTAGGGCTTGTGGAAGGGCGTTCCACATGTTGATGGTATAGCAGGAGAACGAGTTAGCGCCTTGTTTAGTGTTAAATCTACGCTGATGATGATTAGTGGAGCTGCCTCTGGTGTTATGATCGTGAACATCCTTGACCTTTAAGAAGTAGTTTGTCAGGTACATGGGAATCTTGGAGGTGTAGTGTATCTTGTACACCAGGCCCATTGCAAGATGCTGTACTCTGTCAGCTACTTTGAGCCACCCCACGCTTTCGTGGTGATGCTCGGTAAGGAGAATGAGACTTCTTTCCAGGTGGCTTTTTCACAATCATGTGCACATAAGAGTGAGTAACTTATTTTTGTATAGTACAGTATCGTTCCCAATATGTGGATTATGTAATGTATAGGGCCCCACGCCCCCTAGTGGCGAAAAAGAGAAAAACTTCTGGGAACCCAGATTAGGCCTACACCAACCTTGTGTCACTGAATTCAGGCTTTTGCAAATCCCGCCCCATTCTGCCCTGTTACTATGCTGGGACATTAACCCTGGGCAGATTGTTTTTATAGTGGCAGTGAATGGGATTTTTTTTTTTCATAGCCTCATTATTGCAATTTAAAGTATCAAAGGAAAAACATCTAGGTGATATTAATAAAAAGGGAAGACAAAGGTACAGTAGTTACATTGCAAAACAGGGGGTTTCCCCGAAAATATATGTTTTAATTTGTTTAATCCCAGTGGGACAGAATCACTATTGCAGATTCTTTTATAGTGGAAGTGGATGGGATTTTTTTTTTCGTCATAGCCTCATTACAGCTATATAAAGTACCAAAAAAAACACATCTACGTGATATTAATAAAAAGGGAAGAAAAAGGTACAGTAATTACATAGCAAAACAGTAATTTTCCCCCGAAAATATATGTTTTAATTAGTTTAATCCTCTGGATCAGAGAGAGAATAGAAATAGAAAAAGAAAGCGCATTGCATCTTGGGTAGGAAGAGGAGAACTATAATCTGTTCTCCTCACATAATAGGCTGGCTTTTCGTAATTCTGCCCATTTAAAATATATGTACCCAATCGTAACTAGTTAGACCATTGATAAGGTCCATGTGAACTAGTTTGTTGAAGCTTATTCATTATGATGAGCGAGATCGCCCCCTACTGGACGAAGGTCGTGCTCCGCACTGCGGACAGTTGCTGAAAGCCTGAAACAACATTCTCCACTGCACAAACTCCACCCCCGATAGCAAAAAGTGAATGGTTTTTTCTGGTTGGCCAGTCAGGGAGTCTCAGGGACCAATCAGAAGGCTGACAAAAGGTGAATTCCCTTTAGTCAGGGGCCCCGGGGATATTTTGGTTCAGATTCTCGCAAATTTGCCAATTTTGGCACAGATGTTGTCCATAACATACTTAATCATTTTAAGATGGGTGCCAAGATTTCCGGGGACAGCTTAACAGGGTGTGACACAACTTCCCAGTTTCTCGGATGTGGCAAGAAGACAGCTTGGGCAGCCTGGAGAAGCATACCAGACCTCACCAACACACTAGTGGCTCTCACACACACCCCTGACCTCTTCATTCTTGAGTCTGTGCATATGCAGAACATTGAACGTTTCGTCGTGCTCATGTACAGCAAGGGGTGTGGTGCAGCTGGTGTCAATGAGGCCAGACATTGCCTCTTCACCACTGGAAGTAGATCACTGGAAACCATCCCACCTACCCAAGCTGCACTGTTCCAGCATGTCAAGCGAGCGCTACTGCAGGAAAGTTTCTACTGGAATCAGGCAACCTCGGTCCAGCAGGAAATTCCTGACTTCAGTGAGTGGGGCTGGCACAAAGATGGCACTGGCACATGGCAACCACTGTGGACCACTTAGTGATGCATCAGCAGCATGTGACCTTCTTGTGCGCTGCGGCTGCCTTAAGGGATGCATGGGAAGGTGCAAATGCAACTGTATCGGTGTCCGATGCACAAATTCAATCCTCTGCAAATGCGAAGGTGGGTGCCTTAATAACGGAGATGACAGCCAGTAACTCCAGACCTTGCAAGGTGTTTCATGTGGATGAAAGATCCTATCCTCAATGAGACCTGCAGCATAGTGAGAGGTCGCCTCAAAGCCACACCTACACACTGCCTTGGCTTTATGACCTCTCTGGCATCCTCCCCCCTGACCTCCGCAGAACAGTCACCACAGAAGTTGAACGCACAAAGCAGGCCATCGTCACCCAGCATCTACTCCATAGATACTCTTCTGCCCAGAAACGGCTCCATTCTAGGAGCAGTTTCCTGGACACCAGTGTGGCTCTGGAGATCACCCCACCCGCCCCAGACAAATGCCTCGCCACCGGTCATGACCAACCTTGGGCTGTCTGGAAGACACTGAACCGACTTCGCGTCTGTGAAGGAAGGTGCAAGGCTTCCATGAAGAAATGGAACTTAACCTCCGATGCGTGTGCGTGTGGGGAACCCCAGACAATAGAACACCTCATGAACTGTGCCCAGGCTGTGCCGGGAATGACTTGGCCGAACCAACTGCTGCTGCGCTGGCCTGCGCATACCATTGAAAGGACTTGTCATAGAAGATAGACAGACACAATAAAGAATGTGAATGACATTGTGATCTAACTTTTTGATTTTATCAAATTTTACGGAAAAACAGACTATTCTGATTACATTGTCCCCTACTGTCTGTTGTTTACTTACAGTTGAAGTTGGACTTGTGGACATTTTGTGCTGTGTCATTAGACAATTATTTTTTCTTTTTCGATTTTGTTGGCACATATCAGTTTTAATTGAAAATTGTTTGTATTAGTTTATTGTTTATAATAAACAATCAACAGTTTTGACAATATTGTTTTGAATTGTGAAACATTGCTGCATTATACAAGTATAGCTTATAATGAGAAAAAAACTTTTTGGGGGGTAGAATCTGGCATGGCGGACTAGAAATACTGGATTTTACCCCGATATTACCATTATATACTAACTTTGATGGGTAATCTTGACCTCAAATCATTGAAATAACACCAGAATCAGATTCTACGACCCAGAAAACCCCTAAAAAGTGGTATCATTTATGATTCTAGGTCTTTTTGTTTTTGTTTTTTTTCTGTTTTTTTTCTTCGGGTGGCAGCCGTATTGGATTGCGCAATATGGCAGTACCATGGGGCGCCCATCTTGGCACCCATCTTAAAATGATTAAGTATGGTATGGATAACATCTGTGCCAAATTTGGCGAATTTGCGAGAATCTGAACCAAACGGTCCTTTTATTGCCCCGGGGCCCTAGACCTTTTATTTCAAGACATTTACAAGATGTCTGTACCAGGGCAGGAATTTCATGGAGGCCATGAAGGCCATGGCTGCCGTTGCCCCTCAGTTTGGCCTTGTGCCCCTCAAACCAATGGCATGACCTGAGGCGACAGTGGCCTTAATGTCCCAGCTGACTGTACCACGTTTTCCTCTGTCTCTTTCTTGTCAACATGTGGACAGTAGACTCTGGTTTCTCTTTCATGTTGAAATTCTGTTGAAATCCTGAAATCTTAACTCCCCCAAGTCCCCATCTTTGAACCAATCGAGTGACTTTGATTGGTGCAGGGCTGAGTAAATACCATCATTTATCTATTTCAGTGAGTAAATCGCAATTAACTCGCCATTTGGCCTATTTGTAGTTAGGACACATCTCCTGTGTGTGAGCATGCTGCTTATCTTTTGCTGTTATGTGTTGGGATTTCCATGGTCAGTACCATTACTGTTATTATTTACCCCTCTCATAAGGCATTACATTTATTTCTTCACCTACTTTCAGCTAAATGCTACTAGTAGATTGGAATGTAAAATGAATATTCAATTTGTTTTATTTAGTAGAATCCCGAATGAGTGAGATCCATCATTTAGTGTCAATTGTCAAATTAGAGACCATTTCTAAGCATAAAAGGTGGACACTACAGTACTCATACTACTTATACTATGTGATGTTACAGTTAAGTTAATCAATATGCCCCTTTGTTGGGCTTGTGTTTATTTTATTTTTATTTATTTTGTTCCTCCCTTGTAAACATGTTGTTACTTGAAGATTCTGGACAGTATTTGCCATTGTTCCAATAATAATAAACATGCATTTGCATAAATAAATCATTTGTCTACTGACTCTACTCCCATGTTGATAAGAGTATAAAAAAATCAATGGCCAAAGTGACCCTGGGCGAACAACAAACTTTAAGCGCTTTGTGCCAAGACGTAGGCCAGATGTAGGCCACGCTTCAGAGACATCTTTGGGGCCTGGACAAAGCCAGATGTTGGAGCTTAGCAGTTAGCTCTTTCCAGGAGCACCACTCTTAACCGGGACTGAGATCCAAAATATATCCCTGAACTAACAAGTGGGGATGAGAGTTGAAAATGTCCTCATCCGCCCGGAATCAATGGGGGTAAATTTATTGTAATCAAATTATTGTCTTGCAATGCAACAAAAAACAAAAGATATTATTGAACTCAAGTCTCCATGGCATGATTAATCAATAGAAGAAAAGTGATTTTGGGGGTGAATAAACTGGAATCAAATAATTTCCTCTGCTCTCCTTCTGTAATTCACAACTCAGCCCAGCAGGTGGCAGTTGAACCTCACTCTTCTTCCTCTGCTCTCCATTAACCATTCATTTTGACAACTGCACACTGAGGGGCTCATTTGGAATCAGAAACATTTGCATACAAGGAATTTTAACTAAATTGAATACATAACACAGTGTAAAGGTTGGATTGTGGAAGTCAGTGGAGAGAGAGAGAGAGAGAGAGAGAGAGAGAGAGAGAGAGAGAGAGAGAGAGAGAGCAGGGGTTAGGCCAGGGAATCACCAGAACCCGGTGTTCCCAATTTAGTGCTCAACCTATTATTAGGCACCTGCCAACAGACAAGAGGGAAAGACATTTTGTCCATGGGCCATACTCGTCAAGCGGCCACAAGTCAATTTATTGATAGAATCGTTCACTTTGTGATACAAGCACCAAATTTGGCATGAACAATGCCTAGGACCTACTTGTTCAGAAAAGCAAGTAAGCCACTCAATTAAAAACAAATAGGGTTGGGGTCCCATTGACTTTCTATACAGTAAAATAATACAAAAACATTAATCTGCTTCAAATAGCATGTGAGGGGTCAAACTAGGGGTTTTTCATGGTGCTGAATCCATTGTAAGCATCTGTTTTGCACAAAAAACATTCCTTGGGCTAGAAAGGCCACCACAACACTATGGTTTAGTGATGAGTCATCACTTCTCACTGTGGTTTTCACGCTTTTGTGGGGGCCTTTCTGCCCAAGGAATGTTTTTTGTGCAAAACAAATGCTTGCATTGGATTCAGGCTCATAAAAAACCCCTAGTTTGACCCCTCACTTGCTACTTAAAGCAGATTTATTTTGTTGTATTATTTTACTGTATAGAAAGTCAATGGGACCCCAACCCTATTTGTTTTTAATTGAGTGGCTAACTTGCTTTTTGGAAAAGGTAGGTCCAGAGGAAACTTTGTGCAAAATGTGGTGCTTGTATCACAAAGTGAACAATTATCTCTGTAGCCGCTGGGCTATTTTTGAAAAGCTCTATATCTGTAGATTATATTTTGAATTTTTGATATGATAACCTTTTCTGAGACAACTAAATAGGTGTTATCAGCCGCTAGAATTGGTGTCCCATTAACTTAATATACAGGGGGGGAAAAGCAAAAAAATGATCTGCTTTAAGTAGCATATGAGGGGTCAAACTAGGGGTTTTTCATGATTCTGAATACATTGCAAGCATCTGTTTTGCACGAAAAACATTCCTTGGGCTAAAAACGGCCCCACAAGACTGGTTAGTGATGAAAAGTGATGAGTCATCATTGTTTTTCATGCAAAACAGATGCTTGCAATGGATTAACTTTTTGCTTTTTTTTCTTCCTGTATAGTAAGGTTAATGGGACACCGACTTTAGCAGTGTCTCAGAAGGGGTTATCATACCAAAATATAATCTACAGATATAGAGCTTTTCAAAACTGCATAGTAACCTTTGCCACCTTTCGGATACCGACATCTCTTATGGCCCATGGACTAATGCCCTGGCAGACACAGCAGGGGGGCTTGGTGCCATGGCATTGGTCCGAAGGTTCATTAGTCTGAAGGTTCATTAGTCCGAAGGTTCATTAGTCCGAATTTGTTAAGAATACTATGCCTAACCCTAACCCTAACCTCAGTAACCCTAACTAAATTCGGACTAATGAACCTTCGGACTTATGGGCAGTCCCCGGGGGGCTTGACACCCAAAACACCTAGTATACAAAGATGTCATGTAGTGGAGCAAGTGGTGTCTAAATTACTTTCTTATATAGTATGTGCGTGCGTGCGTGCATGTCTGTTTATGGTTCAACCATAAACTACTTAATATGAATTGTAAAAAGTACAGTTTAATCATGCAAATTATTATATTGGCACCATCAGGCAGCATAATCTCTTTCAAAGTATGAGATTAATTATATTACTCTGGCGAGAGAAAAAGAAATTGCAGTAGAGAGGGTTACTAAAGTTATACAGCTTAAGACATTTAATTTTTCACTACATTGGAAACTGTTCAAAAGCACGATGCAGTGATAAAAATAGCCTTCCACATCTTCTTCACTGTGGCTCTAAAATTGTAGGCTATCTGTGGTTGAGCAAAAGTCAGCAATAAAGCACCTTTCAGTGAATTAATTTGATCAAAGGACAATTAATGCAAAAGTCTCTTTCATATTGATACTTGTCTTCAGTGGGTGTAGGACTGTGGTTTATAGAGAACGTTGAGTTTTTGGGATGTGTACAACTGTATGGAGCAATTTGTGTTATTTGTTACTATTAGCTAATCTCAGTGCCCTCAAGTATTCCAGTTGTGTTTGTTTGCAATACTGAAGTTGAATAATGTCCTGATATTAGGAGCTTTCCCTGTTAAAATGATGCCAACTCTCTAAAACTGTGGCTTAAAATGGGGAGAGAGGGTTGTTGCCGGGCCAAGGTGTAAAACTTTGTTTAAAACGTTTTGCTGTCTCCATTCAAACTTAAACCATGTGACACACAATGCTGTGATGTATTTTTGTCTCCGCCAGGCCCACCCTGTTCGTCCACCCCCCCCCCCCTTTTTTCTTTTTTTGTTTATGGCATTGTGGGACAAATACGATCAAATACAAATAACAATCACTCAAAATGTTGAGAATAACGCAATTAACTTAGCATATTTCCATTGTGGTCCTGGCCTCATCGCTGTGGCATCTTTCAGTTCTGTGCTACGACTGTATGAGTTGCCTGGGCCTCATGGGTCATGGCACATATCTACTTTCAATCATTTCCTTTTCTCTCCTGTCCACATGCACTCCCATCCCCTCATCCTGCCCATACTGTGTGGCTGTTTGGATGAGGATTGAATAAACTGAATATGGTTTCACACAGAGGAGACAATAACATTGTATGTATGTATACGTATGTATGTATGTATGTATGTATGTATGTATGTATGTATGTATGTAGGTTCATATAATGTGTTCATGGCACTCTCCATAATGAACAGTGTATGCTTGTATGGGCTTATGTGCATTGCTCAACATGTCTATGTGTATGTAGCAGAATAGGCCCATAGGCCTGAAGACCAGTGGCAGTATAGCCTATAACTGCCTTGTGGGGGGAGGTCTGGGTGGAGAAAAGGGCAACATTCCTGCCCACAACCACAGACACCAGGGGTTTGAATCCTGTACAGTGCCTTCTGCTTGGCCAGTGCTCCAACAAACACAATTGTCCATGTTCAACGGTGAGAGGCCAGGCGGGGAGGGAGGGTGATCTCTGTCGCTGTGCTATTGACTCCTGGCGGGGCGCCTGTTCAGTGGGGACTGGAGCTAGCAATATTACACAAGAGGGTGTGCATTATCGTGGTTATTGGCATGCCAGCCTTGCTGCAGGAACGAAGTGACAGCAGCAAGGTGAAGGTCATTTTTAGGTGAAGCTACTATCACCTAAAAATGAGAAAACAAGTGGGAGGCCATCATAGTCACGGTGAAACGGGGTGATGGGGAGATGTCTGAAGGTAAAAACAGAGATGTGTCGGGGTTTGCGGCGATAGCCCTTCACCGTGGTGAATGACGCAATGTTGTATAGTTTTCTGACTTAAAAGACTACACCGACTGTACTATGATACCCCCTTTACTCTGTTTGTTCAGCTTGTATGCATCCAGGATGTTTTGGCAGGACCGAGGTGGCAGCCCTAACACACACACACACACACACGCTCGCACGCACGCACGCACGCACACACACACACACACACACACACACACACACGCGCGCGGGCGCCCACACACACAGCAATGTCTATTAACTAGACAATGCAGTAACAGAACCTTAATTCATATTAGAACAGCACTGCCTTGTTTGATAGTGTGATAGAGTTCGTGAGCCAGCCATGTTGCGTTGGACGGACTTAATTTGCATAAAACTTGCATGAGGTAGTCATGATTATGCAAATTCAGATACCGCGGTTGGTCCGTCGGCTCACCATGTCATATCCATCACGCCCCGCGCGACCAGATCTCCAGCTCTCTCTATAGAAAATGAATTCGATCCGTTGATAGATGTCAAGCGGAGTGTGTCTGCACTCTGCACAGGTGAGGGCCGTGGTGGCTGATTAGAAGGCAGCAGACCCCGTGCAGAGCTGTGCATGAATATGCAAACTCATCGATTGCACACGCAGGGGTGTTGCACCAAATTCTGGGCCCTGGGTACAAGGATTCACTGCGGGCCCCCCATAAATGTTCTTTATAGGGGGAGGGGGTTTAACCCATTTAGACTGGGAGCGCATTATTACGCATTATTTTTTGCTTTAACTATTGAAAAATAGCAGATATACACGCTCACAGCACAGCACCGAGTGCCACGCTGTGAGCTGGTAGATCTGCTATTTTTGAAAAAATCTTGAAAATGTGTGTCTTTGAATATGTCAAATCCTTAAAACTTTTTCATGTGACGGACCTCCAAAATGATAAGTATTTGGCCATGGACCCCATCTCAAAATATTTTGTTCCAGGCATCCCCCAGAAGCAAAATTTGAGTTACAAATGTTCGCTTAAAAATACACATATTCAAAGATTTGCACACATTTTCACGACTTTTCAAAAATAGCAGATCTACTCGGTGCACTCTATGAGCTTGTAGATCTGCTATTTTTCAATAGCTAAAGTATAAAATAATTAAGGCCCCTCCACCTTGGCCCTGGTAACTCAGTCCCACTTTTCCCCCCCTTGTGACGCCCCTGTGCACACGATCGCACCGACACAGTGAGAAGGCGAGGTCTCAAAGAAATAAATCCGTGTTTACATAGGGAGGGATGGATGCAGCGGGCCCAAACTTAGTCCAATGTTCCTCAATAATCTCTCTCAGTTAATCTGTTTTCATTGCTCATCATTCATTCAGAGACCTATCTGACTATACTATGGCTGCACATCCTGTACCCTAGTCAGTATTGTAAAGCCGTTGCTGTTCTCCCCTCAGACAGATACAATTTCAAGGTTTTCAGTGTCATCACAAATGTCTCTCCCTGCATCTCACGCTACATTTTCACTTCATTGTGTGGCACATGAAATGATGCTATTTCAGTCAGATGAATATGCTGGGGGTGTACACAGTGCCTACACTTCCCTATATAGATGTAAATGTCAGAAAATATAGACAAGAACACATTTAAATGTTAATGTGCCAAGCTGTTCCTAGCCGTTTCACTTGTCTGCAACACATTCCTTGTGTGTTTGTAACAACTGTGTGTGTGTGTGTGTGTGTGTGTGTGTGTGTGTGTGCGTGCGTGCGTGCGTGCGTGCGTGCGTGCGCGCAGGCGGGCAGATATGTGCGCGTGTGTATTCAGATGTTGGCACAAAGGATGAATGTACACAAAGACACAATGATGCATATTAATTGAAAATATGTTTTACCACTGCATAATTCATGTAAATGAAAAATGTTTCTGGTCTGACATTGGCTGTCACCCAGATTAGAAATAACACTCCTGCTAATACAGAGAAAATGCTCTAGAAGATTCGGATTCTAGAGTACCTACATCTGACAATGCAAAGAATCTCTGGTTCAAGTCCGCAGGTCTATGTTTTGTTAGCCTAGGGTCCCTTCACTTTTCGGGGTTTGATCCGGACGGGAGCGGAAACTATCAAACTATCACTTTGGCCGGAACTATCAAACCGGAAACGGTTTAACCCAAAATAATTCCCCCGCGCTCAAGGAAATACTTTCAGGGCCTACCTAATAAAACCCTTGATGCGGCGTAGTTTTGCTTTTGGAAATGTATTTTGGTAAAAGCATCTTTTAGTCCAACTCGTAGCGACTGGCAAGACTACTCTAGTCTACTCGAGCATTTTAATAGGGATTGGGGAAACAAACTGGGAGAACCAAAACAAAGCGACGTAGCTTCTTCTGCTTGTGGTTTCTGCCTAGGCCGGATCAAACTGCCCGTTGATCACCAGGCTTTCCCCCGAGAAAGCCTGGTGAGGCGAGGTTAATGTTTTGTGTGTCCGTGTTTGTCCTGCATATCCATCAGACTGATTAGCTTCAAATTTGGCATGTGTAGCTGAGGACCCGATGGAGTGGGGGAAATCTCGCCTTTTCGAACACTCATCATTCGACCATGGAGCGACGGCTCCAGAGAATTGTTACTGGGGGGGCTATGGGGGGGCTTCCTTTTTTAGAGCGGGAGCTAATGAATTTTGGCAACAAACAATAATGAATAATACTAATACGACAAACGCGATTCTCTCGCTTAGGTATTGATAACTGAACAGACCAGATCATTGGCAGATGCCAGCTCCAAATATGTGGACTGTAGGTGATCGGATAGGGTTTTTGTGAGGCTGAAGACGCTTTCCAGCATAGTGACATGCAGAACAAACTGTCCATATAGTATGGTTTACAAAGAAGTCAGTCAGTTGTCTTTCACATATTCATATATATTTCATGTATTTATTTCAAAAATATTTTTCATCACAATTGTGTTTGTGGGGAGGGGGGGCTTAGGGGGGGCTAGTCCTTCACTATGGGGGGCTACATCCCCCCCCCTGGAGCTGTCCCTGTAGCTAAGAAAAGATGTCCCGACCCACAGGTTGAGAAGCACTGATTTAGGGTACACATTTATACAAGGACTGCACCTGCTTTGTGTAGCCCTTATGTATCTGCACTGTTTTTTATATATTCTTCATTATATTGCACTATTACATAGAACATGGCCAAAGTAAGACCTTTTTTAAATCAAAATGATGCAGAAGTACTTACACATGCTTTTATAACAAGCCGGCTGGACTACTGCAATTCACTTTTTACAGGATTAACCAAAAAATCAATAAGAAAACTTCAGGTAATCCAAAATGCAGCAGCTAGAATTTTAACCAACACAAGAATAAGGGATCACATGAATCCAGTCCTGTCTACATTACATTGGTTACCTGTATCTTTTAGAATTGATTTTAAAGCTCTTTTATTTATTTTTAAAGCACTAAATAACTTAGCACCCTCTTATATTAGCGATTCTATCGAGTTTTATGTTCCACCAAGAACGCTTAGGTCCTCCACTGCTCTTCTACTAGAGGTCCCTAAAGGTCCTCATAAAGGTATAGGTATGGGCGCTTTTTGGTTTTATGGCCCTCAGTTATGGAACACACTACCTCTGGAGCTTAAAAGCGCAAGCTCTCTCAGTGTTTTTAAAACTAAGCTGAAAACCTATTTTTTTAATATTTACTTAAATCAGTTTTTTGTGTTTACTTCTTATGATCTTTTATTATCTTTTATCATTTCTTATTGTTATTCCTTTTTGCCCTCAATGACTTCTTTCTATTGTTTAACACCACTGTTTCTGTTTTTATTTTTATTTTATTGTATTTTACTTGTATGTAAAGCACTTTGGGCTACATTGTATGTATGAAAGGTGCTATACAAATAAAGTTCATTATTAACATTGTGTTGTTGTCTTTGTATATATATAAAATAAAGATCAAAAGTCATAGAATTAGGTATAATCCTGGAAATAGCATTTACTAATTTGTAACCATAGATGGTAAGCATGTTAATAAGATAATCTTATGAGGGAATTTCAAATGATCCTGTAGTGCATGGGTATTCAACTGGCGGCCCGCGGGCCAAATGCGGCCCGCGGGGACCTTCCTTGTGGCCCCTGGAGCAATTTTGAAAAAGAAAAAAAAAAAGAAAATCTCAAATAGTTTTTTTGTGGAGGCTAATGAACGTTATAGGTATGGTTTGCGCGATATGAAACGTGAGCTTCATCTTACCATAATCACAGTAATCCCTAATCATATTCCATCATATTCAAGTGAAGAGACTCCAGTTAGAGCACTGCAGCAGAGTGGAGTGTGTGTGTCTGCGACCCACCTGATCCTCGTTGAGCATTGTTAAAGCATCAAAGAAGGCAATTGTGTGTGCACTGTCAATAAGGTCGACATCGATGCCAGGTTGGCCATCACTAGTGTGATGTAGTTAGCACTAGGTTTTACCAAGAAAGCATGTTTACAGTTGTCAACTTGTTGAACAGAAATTAAGCACATTAACATGAAAAGTATTCTACTTGAAAAGTATTCTGCTTTGCAATGTAGTTAGATGAAAATGTGGTTGTTTGTGAAAATGTAGTGAAAATCGGCCCCCAGCCCCTTGGGTTTCTGTCAATGTGGCCCCCTGGACGATTTAGTTGAATACCCCTGCTGTAGTGTGTGTGTGTGGTGCTACCAGATTTCCAAATCATTTAAGATGTTAAAACTCCTGCAGTCTCTGAAACCAGCTTCAGTGCCTTTCATAAGACAATGAAAGCAGCAGGCATTGCACTCTGAAGCCACAGAAAACATGCTCAGGTAAATGGTGCCTGCAGCGCCCTGTCACTCTGAAATCACATCGCGCCAGATGTTTTTGATTTATCCTGAGATCTCTAACAGTAGGTTTTATTTTCTTCTTGCTCAGATTTTCAGCTGGCATGCACAGCTCATGAATACATCATTTGAGTCATGTGTGCCACTGCGATTGCAGGCAGATGACGCAATGGGAGGAGGCTCACAGTAAATTGTCTTGGAGGTTTGCACTAGTAATTTCTGTGAGCAAACCCACATCTGGAATCTGCTCTGTTGTACTGGTAACTGTGTGTTTTATCAGAATTAAAGTGTAGATCAGTGTTTCTCAAACTTTCAAATTTCCCTTAACTCTGACCTCAGGTTCATTTGGTTCCATTTGTACACTGTCAGAGTTACAGACTTGTATGGGTCAATTTAGACGCCCCTAAAGGAACCCACAGAGTCCCTGGAATCCACTTTGAGAACCACTGGTGTAGATCATTATCCTTTCTACAGCACTGATGAGTCTTACCTTGTTTCTCCGGTAAAACAATAAAAAAAAGATAATGCTGTGTATGTGCTCTGATTTGAGTTGACATTTGACCTTGTGGTTAGGTCCTTGCACACTGCTCTAGCCTGAGGGAAGAAACTCTTTCTCTATCTCTCTCTGTGTCTTCTTAGCTCTGGGTCTTCTGCCGTCGCGTACGGGAGTCCACTATCATGTCCATGGTTTCCTGTTTAAGAAGAGGTGGTTGTCTTGGCACCATAGTGACAGCTCTGCCAACCTCCTCGTTGTGCGTGATCGGGACCAACCACCACTTTGTCGTCATTATCAGCAGACTTGATGATGGTGATGGAGCAATCATAACCTTGGTAAATAACATGCTTGCACCCCCGCTTCCCTTTCCCATCTCTCTTCCTGTACACTCTATAACTAGAGAGGTCTTTGACAATAGTCTTTCTACCATGTACCTGTCAGTGCTCGTAGCAGAAGTGCAGATGCAAGCGGATGTAGCGGGCCATAGTAAATTTGATGTTGAATAGCCGGGGGGGCTCAGTAGGATACTGACTGACATTAACCTTCCCTCTTGTCCCCGAGCCTTCTCCGGGGTACAACCATGATAGACGACCTTTCTTTCTCTCACTCCCTCACTCTCCCCCTTACACACACATGCACACGCACACACGCACACACACACACACACACACACACACACACACACACACACACACACACACGCACACACGGATGAGTGCCTGAATCTCCCATTTTGTATCTGATGTCCGTTTGATCCAGGAGCACCTTTCACTATTTTAACTTTGTTGCCTTTTGCAACAAAGATAAAAAGGCAACGCGCACGCACACACACACACACACACACACACACACACACACACACACACACACACACACACACACACACACACACACACACACACACACACGCACGCGCACACACACACACACACACACACACATCACATACACACACACACACACACACACAGTGCCCATTAAAGAACATTCGTATAAACGGATTAGGAGGCCGGTAATGGGAGGTCAGGGAACTTGTCCTGCCAGATACCTCCCCCTCTGATCAATCTTGTTTTGGATGCCTCTGAGGTGGAGTTATTTGAAATGTCATTGGTTGTGGGGGGAGGGGGATGGTGGGAGATGAAAGGGGGCTTGGGGGGGGGGCAAGGGGGCATTGGCGGGCAGATTCATTTGTCTGACTTGTGTTGGGTGCAAAATGCCGCCGCCTGGTCCCTGGATGGTGCTGGAGGTGGGGGTGAGCGATGGGGAGACATTAGTTATTATCATGTGAAGACGGCTGGATCTGTGATCTATCCTGCGCTGGGGTAGAGATTGCGTGTGCACATTATACAGTCATTACAGCTACAGGGCGTGACCCCATTTCTTTCCACCCCCTCCTGTGCCGTCTTTATACCCTCCTTCTCTCATCTTCTCCCATTCCACTGTGAACCCATTCCACTGTGAACAGGCGGGGTGCTGTGGATCAGTCTTCAGGCCCACGCATACATACATCCACCTTTTAGGTGATAAGCCTTTCTTTCATCTTTGTGGTGGAAACGTTTTCACCTAAAAGGTGATTTCGATACTGGGTGCACAAATATACTCGAGGGTGATGTCCTTTATGTCGGTGAGTAAAAACAGAGAGCTGGTGAGTTGCTTATCTCCGAGGCTCAGTGATGTGTTGTAGTTTTCCAACCACCGCAGTGAGTGGGTTATCACCTAAAAGTGAAGTATGCGCCTGCCTCCACTATGAACAGGTGGGGTTGCTATATCTTATCTTTTGTAGTGTGGCTGATAGTGTGAAAATACAAAGAGGAAGGGAGAGAGAGAGAGAAAGAGAGAGGAAAGGACATTTGTATAGTAAAATATATTCTGTATTCGTCAGGAATGCCATCTCTCCTAATATTACTAACGTGCTGTATTTATTCTTTATGTTTAATGTAATGTATAATGGCACTGCTTGTGGTGGTGGTATAATTTCATCAATTGCTCCCATTCCTAGTGGTGGCCAAAGGTGAGAAGGTCCCCGGTTTGCTTCCCAGCCCTGGCCTAGGTGCCCCTGAGCAAGACACTTAACCCCTATAACTGCGGCCCGAGGCACTACTCTTTCAAGGTCAAGTTTATTAGAATGTCCCAAACTGGCTAATTTAGTTTACAGCAGATAATAAAAACTCAAAAAATAGTCAGTCATGGTCACGACTCACGAGATCCAGATAATAACAACAGTATACTACAAGTATAAGTGTAACAACAACCATTCATGAAACTAAACAACAGCAACCTCCTCCTCCTGCCTCCATTATTGATGGCACTGTAGCACCCACTGCCCTGATACTTAGGATGGGTTAATTGCGGACCTAAACTCTTTGCATTCTTTCTTATACCAATACTGCCAGCAAGCCCCCCACCATGTTGAGATGTATCTGACATCTCAACATGGTTTCCCAGACTCTTTCCATGCCTGTTTCACCAGTAGCTTGCCCTTCCACTGTCTCAAGGTGAGAGAGAAATCAAGATTGAATCTTGATGGCAGGCTTCAAGAGCGTTAAGCCTTAGAACAAGTCTGGTCGGAAGACGGCAGGCAGGATCTTTAGGCTAGTTGGCTTTGAGTTCACTTTCCTCTAATTGATTAGAGTGCTCCAAGCAGGGGCTGAAAGAGAAGTCATTTGTTGATGCGTTTCCTTCTCCGGTGTACATCTGTCTCACTCACTTTCTCTGACCATTCAGCGTGCCGTGTTTGAAATCCTCCTCGGGCCACGAGCACTGAAGCCCCACCCAAACAACTGCTGCTATTCTTTAAGCTCTTCCCTGAGCTCAATGACTCATGGCCTCTGGGAGGGAATCCACTTTTTTGGACCACTCATCATTCTAATCAAACCTCCACAGGGGGTCCGTACCTCTCGCAGATCACTGCGGGAAACCACATGCTAACGGAAAGGAAGGAATTACAGAAAATAATGCAGACTTTGAAGTTCTTTCATTTTTAAGAATAATCATGGCATTTATTTTTTCTCCAAGCAGGAGACCTCTAAAGGGACAGATATGAAAATCGTGCTTTGTGCTCGAAATTGGAATGATTGTGTTCGGAACACCTGCTATACGTCTCTCATAGGACGTGGCAGCGTCAATGTTATTTCTGCTGACCAAATAGCGGGCTGATAACTTTCCCCGAGTTACCGAGCATAAAGTCCAGCTTCTTGTATCCGTTTGGAGGTGAGCATGGAGCCTGTCTGCCCTTCCAGCTAGCCTCAGCATATTGAGCAGGTGATTCACAGTCAGTGACTGACAAAAGGCAACCGCTCAGCGTGTAGAGGAAGGCATGCGACCATAGGGCCAGCAGCTGTGACATTAAAGTGAATGATGACTTTAAGCAGTATATTTGATGCCATCTGTGCCGCATTGCCTAAAACTTGAGAAGGGACGCTCTCAGACACAGCTGGCCTGACTGTTGATGAGAAGCTTGCGAGCTCTCGTCCGCTCCACATATTATGGCCTTCAAACAATATCTTCTGCGTGCTTAGGGATTAGGAGGGATTGTGGCTGGAAAACAGTAAATACTGTAGCTGTTCGCTCCCATGTGATCTGGGAAATCATGCCTCTTCTGTAACCCTGCTGTTATTATAGTTTACAAAAAAAAGAAGAAAAAAAAAACATTTTAGTTAACTGACGTAAAAATAAAAACAGCTTTACAAAGAACTATAACTAAAACCCATGGTGTCATTTGTGGGAATTGTCTTTATTCTGTGCTTCATGAGAATATGAGTTGATGAAGGCATCTTATTAAATTAAATGGGTTTAGTTTGAGCTATATGTATACAAGCACGCACGCAGGCACGCACGCAGGCACGCAGGCACGCACGCACGCACGCACGCACGCACGCACGCACGCACGCACGCACGCACGCACGCACGCACGCACGCACGCACGCACGCGCGCGCGCGCGCGCGCACGCACGCACGCACGCACGCACGCACACACACACACACACACACACACACACACACACACACACACACACACACACACACACACACACACACACACTCATGTGAAAGAGTGCACTTAATGTAAACGATTGGTTGGAAATTATTCCCACTGTACTGCCTCTCATATGGTATGAGGCAAGTCTCTAGTTCATGGTAACAGTTGATTCTTCTCAGCCTGGTCAAACTATTCAAACTTGAGGAAGTCCTTTAAGTTCAGCAGAAGCTGTTTGAAGTAGTATAGTATGCCTTCATTGATTCTTCCCCTTCTTGGGCTGATCAATCCAGCTGCACTAAAAGCCTTTCACAGGCCCGGCAGGGCTGTATGTAACTTGAGTGACATGTTGATTACAGCTTTAGGTAAGATGTAGAAATGTCCACACTTCCAGTTGTAAGGGACAGGTATATGCATCCGTCACCATTACTGACTGCTGGCGAATGCTGGCAGCATACAGTCCAAATTAAGTAACTTTTTTCTGGATTTGGCATGTCTTACTGAAACGAACAAAGAAGTCTTGAGGATGAAAAGTGTTTTGAAATGAGATGAGATATGCTTTCTTTATCCCTGAAGGGAAATTGAGGAGTTACAGCAGCATAGTGTCACAGATAAATAAATAAATAAATAAATAAATAAACTACTAGACAACAGGAACACATCAGAACAGAAGGACATATCACAAACTAGACTGCACTTTGTTGAGGTGCAAACTTGCGACTTATAGTCACTTTCCAAAGAAAACGACCGGCAGGCACGGAAGTAGGGTATGTATGAGTGCTGTCTGTATGTATGTGGGTGCCAGCTTGCACCTTGTTATTTATATCAAGTCGCACTTGTTGGTGGTGCTGCCACCAGAACGCCTCATTGGCTAAAGGCCCTGCCTTTGTACTTGATACAGACAGCCGGATGCAGTACTTGCTCACTCTGCTGGCGCAAGTAAAGACCAGAGTCGACACAGGTCCATATGCATGAGGGAGAGGGTTCTTATACATGTATAGGGATGGGACGATAAGCGATATTATCGTTTATCGTGATATAAAACATGATAATCGTATCATGGAGATTTAATTAATCGTGATATCGATAAAATAGCCGATCTACAAGCTCAACGCGTTGCATTGCGACGCGCTGTGAGGTTGTAGATCTGCTATTTCTTGACAAATGTTCCACCCCAGGATAATGGATTTTGATTATTGTGATAATATCGTAAATCCCGATTTCTTTTGTCACAATAATCGTGATATGACATTTTCATATCGTCCCATCCCTATACATGTACTGTATATTGTACAGTCTGATGGCAGTTGGCGAGAAAGAGAGTCTGTACCGTTCTGTATGCATGTTCAGGGGAAAAGTAAGCCTTCGGCTGAAGGTGCTCACCGTATCCTGCAGATAAGCATAGAGTGGATGGCGAGGGTTAACCAGGATGGAGTTAAAGTTTGTCCCTAATCCTCCTCTCTGCCACTGACTGCAGCCCTTCCATTCGGAGGCCAACTATTACTACTGGCCTTCTTTATGGTTTTATTGAGCTTGTTCAGCTCCCAGACCTTGATGCATACTACTGCATAAAGCAGAATGCTGGCTACAACAGACTGGTAAAACATGTACAGTAGCCTGCTGCACACATTGAGCCTTCTCAGGTACAGCCTATCCCTTTCTGTAGACAGCCTCTGTGTTGTCTCTCCAGTCCAGATCCTTTCTCACATAGCCCTCTTCTAGCGCCACCATGAGGCCGATTCTTGCATAACACATTTTTGGACACTGCTCCTACAAACTTTGCCCTAAAATCACGCAAATCGGTACACAGTATGTCTACAATCATGTCATCAACATGGATCTGTCCCATTTAGCGCCACCTTCAGGACGACTTTTTAAAACACATTTTTGGACACTGCTCCGACAGATTTTGCCCTAAAATCACGCAAATCACTACACAGTATGTCTACAATCATGTCATCAACATGGATCTGTCCCATTTAGCACCTGACGGTCGCTTATCTCCCGATTAGGGAGTCTTACTGGTGTTAAGATCCACTTTGACATGTGTCTCTGTGATTTCACCTGTTCTGGTGACTGACACAGTGGAAAAGTGTGTGCTATATCTTTCAGTGAGAGATATCAAACACTAAATAAGCCATTACATTGTGGACATGTTAGTGGATGCGTACGATGCAGTGGTGTAATTATAGACAGTGCAGGGCAGTGTAAGAGTGGCACCTTACACCACGTAATTACGCATTACGCACATGAGATATTGTATCATGTGTGTGTATTATGCATTTTTTTGTTTATGAAGTCTAAAAGCCAAACAAATTAAAAATGTCCAGTGTTTAATGGCAAAAACACTAGCAATTATTTGTACAACAATTAATGATTGTGATTGACAGCCCTACTTGATGCTTCTTACACGGGTATAGCAGGCGTGCTCTTGTCTCAACAATTTCCCCAGGGATCAGAAACCTCATCCATGTACCTTCTTTTCCTGTATTCTGAGTCTGTGTTTTCAGTTGTCTTCATTTCTGCTGTCTTGGTTATTTTGAGTCTTGAGTGCACTATTTCCTGCTACTGCGTCTATCTGTGTTTTTTGACACTTGGCAGCCTGACTTTGTGTATTCCTTGCCTGCAGCTTCAAGTCAAGTCTGCCTCATAGTTTTTTAACTGGAACACGGGCCCAGCTCTAGACTGAGTCACGGAATGATGAAGTTACAGCATTGGCCTAACAACCAACAAGTCAATCGGCACAATCAACCCTCCAGGCTATGGGCTATGTAGTATATCCTGCCGACATTTTATATATTCCAGGACTGTAAAGTGTGAGTTATTTCACTCCCTTTGCCTTTAAAGGGCCAGTTCACCTCTGGGACAACCAGATCTTATTTTATTGTTGTTTGGGACAAGATCAACACAATCCTGAGTTATTTTTTGTGTTCAATCTGTGTTTTGAGATATTTTAGTATTTCAGCATGAATGATGATGCATTTTGCATCATATGACTCTAAAGGCCTCTCCATACTTCGACCGAAACCGCCGTTTTCGGTCAAAAGGTCCTTTTCTACCATAAAATTATATCCCTCGGGACTTCTGAAAAGCATTGGACCGAACGAGAGTTCGGAAATTTGCACGTTGGACAACACAACTCACCGAACATTTCGGTCGAAGTATGGAGAGGCCTTTATCTTGCCTGACCAGCAATCTCATATCACCACCTTGCAGAAGAACAGAAAACAAATGATGCAAAAATACAAGCAATGCAAATAAATAGAAATACAAAATATGCAAATAACAGACTAAAAGATGTCTGTCTGTGACAGTGAGGAACATGGCTATTGTACATTTCCATCCTTGTCTATAAGACTGGAGATTTTTTTTCTCAGAGGATCCGCAAACTACCACATAAAGCTTTATTAACGGGAGTGATTTATCAGACCCGTGGCGAAAAGCGATGGTGTATGAAGCCCACAGCGGGCACGAGAGATGATTAAACCTCTCCCATGTCAAGGAGATGGTCTTTGTCACATCTCGCTCCACCACAGACGCAATTTAAGACCCTGGGCCAACCGCTGCTGCAACCTGGCATCCTCTCAAATCTGCACCTATACTTTTCAAACCGCCTCGCCTCGCATCTAATCATTCTTTGTTCTTCCATCAATGGGCAATGAGGCTCTGCACATGTAGGTTTGTAATGTGTCGCCTGGTCTCCTCACCGCAGGTGAAAGAGTGAACTGGAATCATTATGGCGTTCTGTTCTCGTGAAATCTCATCTGTAGACCGTATCAGTGCTGTCTCGGTTTAGCAGCGTGCCAGATATACAGTACAGTACGTTAAGTTATACAGTATATGCAGAGGTCACTGGCGCATAATTAGTTTGTATGCATGCGTGTTTCTCCGCGTGTGTGTGTTTCTCCACGCGTGCTTGTGTGTGGGGGTGGTATATGTTGAATGAGGCAGGAGAAGGGAGGCAAGGTCTTGGTGTATAAATAATACAGAACAGCAAGATTTTCATTTTCTCCCTGATTGACTCCGAATTGGAAAAGCATCCTCAGGACACTGATGGCTGTCATCAGAGAGAGAGAGAGAGGGGGGGGGGGGGACAGATAGATACATAGAAATAGAGAGATAGAGGGAGATGAGCATAGAGAGATAAACGGAGAAAGAGAGAGAGAGAAAGAAAGAGTATGAAACGGCGATAAGGCTAGAAAAATAAAAGGACTTCATTGTATCGGAGAAAGGCACAAGCAATGTTTATTGAAAAATGTCTTGATGAATGAGAGAGAGAGAGAGAGAGAGAGAGAGAGAGAGAGAGAGAGAGAGAGAGAGAGAGAGAGAGGACAATAATGAGCTACTGTAGATATCACTTCAACTGTAATCTTGCCCAAACGCCCTTGGCGTCCGCCCACGCACTGACAGTCGATAAGCTGAAAACCGCAATCAATATCTGGCCTATCAGCTGCCCTACAACACACTACGCGCCCAATCAATAGCTGCACTAAGCAAGACACGTTTTTCTGTACTTCAACATTAATTGAAGGAACATGGCAACACTTTGGGATAATTAGCAGACAAACAGGCAAATACGCACGCACACGCGCGCGCACACACACACTGATCAATATGAATAGAGGAGTGTGTGCTCCTTACAAGGCGGCACCCTATCGTGCTTTTGTTGTCACATGACACAAACGCAGTCCGATGGACTGCAGAGTTGCTTCCCTGCACCCACGAGTGCTGGGAAGAACCCGACTTATTGCATCCATTTAGACTTTCGTATTAACAAGTTTCCCAACAAGCTTACTGGGGAAAAATGTGTGCTTCACTTCCTCTACACACCGGATTCAACTCACTGAACAAGCACCACGTAATCACCACGCAGAGATCCAGGAGTGACAGTAGCACAGCAACCAGTCAGAATCAAGGGTGAAGGCAGACATTGGACGACTTCAGCAATGTAGCGCTCTTCCTGCAACGACAGAACCGATGAGCCTTTTAGCAAGGGCTGTTAGGGCCAGATTTGAGCTAAAACGAGACGCGGCTGACGAAAGCGCCAAATATTTTCCATGTGTTCTCCATCACCATACGTTTCATTTTGGAAGGGGGCCACGTCATCAAGATGGCAGAAGGTGGCCATTTTGGACTTCAAAGATGGTGCCCCCCCGGTGCCAATATCTCAGTTTCCAAGCCACTTAGAAGGTCAATCTTGCTGTCAAAATATACATTTATTGGGACAAGAAATACAATAAAACTATAGTACTGGCCGGTCCAGGGAGATACGCTCACGGAAGTCTATTTAACGGCGTGTAGTTCTTTAGTTCTCTGTTGGTGAAGTGGGTGTAACATAGAGAAAGAAATGTTGACAAACAGACAAAGGAGAATAGTGGGGTTGGTGAAAGCTTGTAAGGATTTAGGATATCATTCATACAGTACACAATTATAGTACACAATTATATCAATCTTGTGTATGTCCTGTTTCAGATTATGCTTCTGGTGTAGGGGTTTACATTGAAATTGAAGTGAATTCTTAAATGATACGAAAAGTATAATAATGATTAATTAATTAAAATGCCTGTAGCTATATCCAGGCATATTGTTGGGGCACATTTAAGTCTGATAATGAGGTAGCCTACTGAGCTTGTTCACATCATAATGTGTAGCCTACTTTACATTACTTCATGCAATTTATTTTTAAAAATAAATAAAATAATAATAATATATTTTATTTACAAACAGCTGCTATTAGAAACTCGTAATAAACTAAACCCATACCTACCTACTGTAGCTTGATCGTCTATTTTCAAAGGCTGAAACGTATATAGGCCTATAGGGCTTTGATTGATTGATTGAAGGCTTTATTAGAAGTTTGCATAGGAAAATGTACAGATTCATGACGGTACAGTTCACTGGTACAAGGTCTACTAAAAGGAGATCCATGAAAAGACTAAGCTTATTTCAACAGGAAACCATTTAAGTATCTCATATAACATTGAATGACAGACAAATAGAACACAGTACTATGCAGTAGACATGTAAAGAAAAAAAGAAAGAAAAAGAAAACAGTAGGTCTATACAATCAGTAAGTACAGTATATACAATATATACAAGGAAGGGGCAGGTAACAGTAAGTCTAAACAATCAGTATGTACAGTATATACAAGGAAGGGGCAGGGAGGGTAGGGTTGGGCTAGGTTTTTACCAGTTGTGAACGGCTGCTGCCTGTAAGTGGTTTTTTAGGGCAATTTTAAAGGCTGAAATGGTTAATTGATGTTTTATTATAATATTAATCAAAATCTACAAAGTAAACAGTAAGTTTTCAAATAATTGTGGTGCAGTAAAAGTACAACATTTGCCTCTGAGTGTAGTGGAGACTGGAGAAGAAGTAAGTACTGAAAACTGGAAATACTCTGAAAGTAATGTACTTAGTTACTTTCCCCCACTGTTTGTGAACAGGCAGCAGCAGAACAGTTAGGATGAGAGCTCCATCCTTCTCCCTTCCCCCCCAACACCACCTGGAGTTCAGGACATTCAGTGCCAGGGACATGTGTCCACTGACGCACCTCAACCAGATCCATGGAAACAAGAAAAGCTTCATGCGGTGACTACGTGTTGCGTTCTGTCGGTGTTTTTGTGTTTGTCTGTTTTTTTGTTTTTGTTTATGTTATATGTGAAAAAATTGATTTGAATGCAAAAATGTAGTATGCCAAAGCAAATTCCTATGTGTATTACACAATGGTTAATAAAGAAATCTGAATCTGAATCTGAATCTGAAATGAACCTGAGCAGTGTCCTCCACCTCTAGATCCATCAGGGATGGGAAAGGTCCCAGACACAACAGACTCCTGCAATAGATGTTGTCACTCCCCTGCAGATCACACACACACACACACACACACACACACACACACACACACACGTTGTTCTCCTGCCCAAAGCTTTTTTCCTTTTGGACGTCCTTTTTTGATACCATTTCCGCGGATCTTGGTTTTTCGGTTCCTCCCTGTCCACTGATTGCTATTTTTGGTGTGCGAATATTCGACTTCGGTGAACAACGTCGAATAGTGACTTTGATATTCGAATATTCGGTGAATGCCCTACACCAGAGAATCTGGTCTAGAGGCACAGATGAGCCACACAGTCTGACACAGACCAGCTCTGCAACCCGCAATGCAATTTCCTTGTTCTCATTCGTCGTTGAACCGCTAAAAAAAAAAAAAAAAAAATACCGGGAAAAAAACAAAAACATTTTTTTTTTAACAATATGTTTATTTAGGTTTTTTTTCCTTTTTTTAAAGACACAAAACCACATATACAATACAATAAAAGACCACAATCAAAATTCAGACAAAACTAAAAAGCATACAATATACAAAAAGAAAACACAAAAAGCAAAACACCTGACATCGAAACTCCTCTAAAAGTACTTCTGCCCATAGGGGGTGCCACACATGTGGAAAGTTGAACCATATGTCATAGAAACACTATTCCCCTCACATATTCCCTGAGGACCTATGTCGTTACTATTAGGGCCAGTGTGTTTTCATGGCAGATTGTAATATTTTCAAGTGATTACTTTCAAGGCGTTCCTGCTTTATCAGTAGATGTGGGGGACACGTTGGGTGGGTTGAGAGGAGGGGGTGAAGCATAACGCTGAGAGCCGGGGCATTAGGTCTGGGCCTACAACATGCACATAAAGTGGGTGACACATACTGGCCACATAGTACGTTGCTGTTGCCTGCGAAACAAAATAAGGTAAGTGGGTGCCAACTATACGAAAAAACCTCTGCACGCACTCACGCACGCACGCACGCGCACACACACACACTGCAATTACAAATATCAGATGTACTGTAGCAAATGGTTGTGGTTTTTACAATAAACAACAGCCACATTCTCCAAACAAGACCTTGGCAGAAAATTGTCATCTGCAAATTTTGGCAGCCTGCCTGATTGGATTGCCTTTAATATGTGCATCCCTCACGGTCTCTGGTCTGTTAATGACCTTGCACTTTTCAGGGAAATGGTGTTCTTCTCGCCCCCCTAGTGGCGAAAAAAAGAACCTCTGGGAACTCAGATTGGGGAAATGGTGATAAAGGACATGGGGGAGGGGCTCTCTGAAGTTGAGAGAAGAGGGACTTGGGATGAAGCAGACTTTGCCAGCATCAGCCTAAATGCAACAATTTGTTGTCGGGTGGAAACCTTGTATGTTCAAAACCGTTTAATATTTATTTATAATTTTAAAAATGATTCAAATTAGTGAAATTGGCCGATCTACAAGCTTCTAGATCCGCTAGTTTCACTAGTTTAGTGCGACAGTCTTGTATGATGAAGCAGGGCCTTACTTTACGAAAAAAATGTACACATTTTAAACTTGGAGATACTGTATAAGGTTTCTGCCGGACAGTGACAAATTGTGGTGAGGCCTAGTGGCAGCAGGAGCATTGAGGCAGTGGAAAACCAGAGGTCAGGGGCTGAGAAGACCAGGGTTTTGGATTGAGTGTAAAGGGTTAAGAGATAATGAATGCATGAACAGGTCCCAGATGATCCTATATCGATTTATGCTGAAGATTTTGACTTTGTTGTCTTTAGGGCTCTATTCTTTCCACTAGCTGATGAAGGTGCTCAGGCATTTAACCTTTAACTCACAGTCTGAGTCTGTCCGTATCTGTATGCAACTTCATATTTGCATCTTTCTCTTTCTCTAATTCAGTGCCATTCCATTCAATCCTCTGTGTGTGTGTGTGTGTGTGTGTGTGTGTGTGTGTGTGTGTGCGTGCGTGCGTGCGTGCGTGCGTGCGTGCATGCGTGTGTGCATTTAGTTCTGACCCTGGACAGTGTGGATGATTTTGGGTGTTGTGTATTCAGCTCTTGTACTCCAGTCCCTCCTGTATGCATTGAGCCTCTGCAGTATCAATAATGTGCCTGTCCTCTCTTTTTCTCCCTTTCTCCATGCCACATCATCCATTTAATACAGCGACACGTAGATCCATTAGCCTTTCAGGATTTTTGGAAGGGATTCCTCAATCCCTCGTGTTAGTGGCATCAACGAAGACTTGCTGGGACAGGGGAGTGAAGCAACAAATCATTCACTCTGTCAAGGGTAGGCTGTGGCTCAATCATGGCCAAGAATCACATGCAAAATGAGGGAATGCAGGCTCTTTGGGATGCTGCATCCTTTTCTGTCTCTCACCTCTTTCCAATACAGGTAACGCTATTCTAGATGGTCCATCATTTTTGTAGGTCCACAGTTCATATAATTTGCCACCTTAACCATTTAAAACATACTGTACTTACTAAAATTGTGTGCTATTCTACGATTAAGTACATTTAATCGTACAATTTTGGGCAAAGGCGAACTCGTCACATTGCCTCACAATTAGGGGTGGAAAATATAATCGATTCATAGATTAATCGCAATGTGAACATGGACGATTATGAACGACTCACAAATGTCAAAAATCTATATTTTTGCTAATTGCACAGTGCAGCAGCCAGATTTTGGTTGGTCAGAAGAAGAATTGAGAAGCCTTTGTTATAAGTTATGTTATATTTTTTTTTAACTAAAACTACTCTCTTCCATTTGTTTATTTTATTAACCGATTTAGTGCCATTCCCGAGATGTCTCGCGAAATTCCCTTTGATGTTCGCAGTGCCAATCGCGAGATGTCTCGCGAAAAGTAATATATTACTGTAACGGCGGTTATCCTACCGGGTACATGCGCGGAAGGTCCCGAGACGATCTCCCTCGCTGATTTATCATCATCACGAATCCACGAGCAGAAAATAGTAATCCCATAACATTGAGGCAGACGGGGAATCTCATCTTTAATGTCCATTATCTCCAAACAACACTTTCAAAGCGAGGATGGCAGTAGATGCTCGATTATATAACACATGTTGAAAAGCTCCGTTCCGCCATTACACAACACCATGTGGACGATGACCGCTTCCTGTGAATGACGCGATGACGTCAAACCGGAAGTGTTTAAAGTGATAGTTCACCTATTTTTTACATAACGCTGTGTGAAATACTTGCCATTAAAACAGTGGTTAAAAATGTATTAATTGATTACCAGAGTCCCGTGGTCAGAGTTCTGGTCAGTTTTAGATGAATATTAAGTAGTTCCAATGGGGTGGGGGCCATTTGGCGTGTCCCAATCATTGAAAATAGATTAATCCACAAAACTAGCATCATTTGTATTGTTGGCCTATTTCTACCATATAGAGTGAGGTTTCGTTCTGATCAGCTGCCTGCAAAGCACCTTGTTTTGGGGAAATACGTTGCAGCGGCGTAGTGATACTGGACACAAAAAATAGTACCATGTGACAGAGGGGTCAAAGTTGAACGAAAGTTGGTCTATTTGGTAGAAATAGGTCAACAATACAAATGAAGCTAGTTTTGTGGATTCATCTATTTTTAATGATTGGGCCATGAGCCCCTGCCAAATCACCGGAACTACTTTATATTCACCTAAAACTGACCAGAACTCTGACCACGGGACTCACACAGCGTCATGTCAAAAATAGGTGAACTATCACTTTAAGCTATGGTCTTCTGGCCTTCAAAATAAGAGACTGGCCGTTTATGGAGCCAGCGAGAGGCACACTGGACATTTTAATCCGTTAATTTCTGGGGCACAAAATGAGTTAATAAACGATAAAGGATAATGGAAGTATTATGGATCATTAGAAGTCACACAGTGAGGGGCAAATAAATCATGTATTGGAATCGAGATGAATCGCCAGGTATAGCGATTTCCGCCCCTAGTTACAATGCAACACATTGTTCGCCTATGCCCACAATATGGGATGGCAGGTAGAACATGGTTAATAACAGTACTAGTGTGTACCAGGTAACGCTATTCCAGGTGGTCCATCATTTTTGCAGGTCCACAGTGCATACATAATTTGCCCGCCTTATCTTTGAGGGCAGAGAGGGCAGACCAGATGATGCCAGAGAAACATGTATCTGTGCCTGATCGTGACACGTCGCAACCTCGGGCCCCCGTGGAGATGCCACCGCTCCACTGAGGCTAGTGGCCTGTCAGCCTCGCTGGCAGCTAACCCCTGATAGGAGCCAGCTGGAGCTGTGTGGCCAGAGATAGCAGTAAGATGGGTGGGGAGACACTGAGGAGAGGAGAGGAGAGGAGAGGAGAGGAGAGGAGAGGAGAGGAGAGAAGTTCTGGGAGAAAGTCTGACCTTTGGATTTTTACACCAAAAAGATTAAAGTGTTCTTGCAGGAAAGAGAGAGAGAGAGAGATTGAGAAGGGAGGAGGAGTGAACGAGAGAGAGAGAGAGAGAGAGAGAGAGAGAGAGAGAGAGAGAGAGAGCGACAGAGACAGAGACA
This sequence comes from Nannobrachium achirus, assembly GCF_963921795.1. NCBI lineage: Eukaryota > Metazoa > Chordata > Actinopteri > Myctophiformes > Myctophidae > Nannobrachium > Nannobrachium achirus. The sequence goes on from NC_137816.1 coordinate 47,365,393, forward strand.
GAGACAGAGAGAGAGAGAGAGAGAGAGAGAGAGAGAGAGAGGAAATGTCTCTGTCCAACAGTAATTATGCAAAGCTTTGCACTGAACCAGAAACGGCTGGCACCACCCTGAGTATCAATGGCCTCTCTCACCCCATACCTTCCCCCTGGCTTTGACCTAAATGTCATTATTTTATTGGAATATACAGCATATCTCAAACACTGAGACATGCACATCTATCTCTCTCTCTCACACACACACACTCACACACGGTAACAGGTAGAGTCGCCGAAATGAAGCTCGCCGAGAAACGGGGGATGCGTTCGGAAATGCACACCGGGTGTGGCAACGGTGCACTTTTTCAGCCTAAACTCTGAAGGTAAACTTTCTGAAAAGCAGCAGTTGCTAACCTAATGTTGCTATTGATGTTTATAAACTAGAGCAAATTATGGTTAGGCCTATAGTCTTAATCTCACAGTATCATAAATGTTAATGCTAGCAACAAAAAACATGTAAAGTAGGACACACATTCACAGTATGCCTTCTTCAGTATCAACACGTATTAATATTCTAATATTCTATTATAATTTACCCTAGTTTATAAACATCAATAGCAACGTTAGGTTAGCAACTGCTGCTTTTCAGAAAGTTTACCTTCAGAGTTCAGACTGAAAAAGCGCACCGTTGCCCCACCCGGTGTGCATTTCCGAACGCACCCCCCGTTTCTCGGCGAGCTTCATTTCGGCGACTCTACTGGTATTCCTCACACACACACACACACACACGCACACGCACGCGTGCAAGTCGCTCCAGTTTTGTACCATCATGAATATGGATTTCTTTCCCCAGATATTCCAGAGATGGGGATGATTTGTATTCCTCTGTCCCCCCGGGGCGGCAAGCACCGACTGGTCCCCAGTGTTTTTTCTTTCCCCACAAGAACGCTTCTTTACTTTCCTGTTTTAATTAGACCTTCAGTGTCTTGTTTCTGTTGTTTGCAGTCTCGTTAATGATCACCTCTCGTCGTTTGTTCCGTCGTTTGTTCCCTTTCTTTTGCATCTTAAATCTCCCGTTCCTGGTCTCTCCCAATTTCAAATGAAATGGATATAACTTTCTGTGCGATTTATATAAAGGGAAACACACACCGGATGCCCCCATTATATTTCAATGAACCGACACCGCCGGCCGGTCAGACGCGCGGGTCTGACGCCTCGGCATCGCCTGCCGCGCCGATACGCTGTTGTTCTATTTTTCCAGCGTTGCCACGCGGTGAAAATGTTCTCCCCACCGGGGGGAAAGGATGTGCCGCATCCAGTTGGTGTTACCGTGCAGCACTTCACACGCGTCAATACTGCCGTGCACCGCCTGCGTCCAGTGAGTGTTCCCCTTAAGAGGCCTAATACTGTAGTGAAAATGTTGGTGAGGTTGGTAAGGTGTCAGACAGTGTTCTATTTACTTATTAAGCAGCTCTGAGAGCAGTATTGACAAAATGCTGCCAGAGTAGCAATTTAACATTGGTCTATGTATATCATTTAAGCTGCCCTGAGAGCAGCATTGAAAAAGTGCCCTAAGAGCAGCATTCACCATTGGTCTATGTATATAATTTAAGCTGCCCAGAGAGCAGAATTAAGAAAGTGCCCTCAGAGCAGCAAATGAGCATTGTTTTTTTTAGCTAAGCTGCCCTGAGAGTAGTATTGAGAAAGTGCCCTTAGAGCAGCAAATTAACCATTATAACCATTTATTTAGTCAAATTGTGAAGTATTGTACGAGTACCTGTAAGTATACTTAATCGTTCAATCATTTAAACCAGGGGTCTTCAACGTTTTCAGGCCAAGGACCCCTTAGTTGAGAGAGAGATGAAGCAGGGACCCCCACAACCTTTTCATAGATTCCATATAGTTTCATCATTTGACAGCACGATCATCAGTATATTTTGGATTCATGTCAATTTGTGTTTTCAGATATTTAACCACTTGAACCATCAATACTTAATAAACTTGACCTTTCACTCTGTTATTAGTCTGCTCTTTTTCCTCTCTACACCAAAGCTCCTTAAAAATAGCTGATCTACCTGTACAAGCTCACACCGCCTCGCAGAGCTTGAGATCGGCTATTTTTGGCTAAAGTCCTCAGAATAAGGACACTAGGATTAATATAAAAAAAGGAAATCACACAAAGATTCAGAGGATCCCCTGTAGTAACTCTGGGGACCCCCTAGGGGTCCTGGACCCCCTGTTGAAGACCCCTGATTTAAACCCTGTTTAATAAAATGGTGTACTATTGTACGATTTAGTATACTTAATCTTACAATAGTACACCATTTTGTCACATTGCGTAACAATGTGACAAATTGTTCGCTTATACTAATGACAGGTTGAATATGGCTAATAACAGTAGTGTTACATCAACCACCATATTATATCCTGCATGTGAAAATGTAACCTTATTATCTGTTACAAACAACTTACAGTGTCAGCCTCTTAACATCTCCTATTTAAGTTATTTTTTAATACTGAAGTAACACTAAAAAAAACTTGAATAGGCAGTTGTTGTTGCCAGTTAGAATTCTGGACACTTTCCTGTTTTTTTAATCAGAACTTTCAAATAGCTAGTGTAATCCCCTTCCTTTGCCTTAAGCTTCACATTGCTGACACAGCTTTGGGCCTTTATGAATTTTTATTGTATCTTTGTTCAATTTCATGGCTATATGGTCACTCATCTTTGGTCAGTATGTTCCATGTTTTTATTTTGTAATACTTCTGTTCCACAATACTGGGCCATTGGTTAAAGATAGGAGACAAGAATTGCTCCAGTAGAACTTATCATAGCATGAAATATAGGACTCCAAGTCAAAATGTTTATAGAAAGCATTGAGAGAGCATCCAGCATTCCCGCTTCATTACTTTCTGCTAGAGAAAAACATTGCTATAGAGGAATTGACTTTCTGTCCGAGATGTTTATTCTGTGCTTTCCTGGGCTCTTCACTTGACATCACATACAAAGCATGACAATCTCTAGCTACATTCAATGTTCCTCTGGGTCATGCACCGTACATTCTTCTTCTTGTAGTGACTATGGAACATACAGGCCACATGTAGGGCCATAGAAATAACCAGCATAAATCATGTCATCCTCAGAATGAGCTCTTAATGCACAAAATGATCTACTACATTATGTATGGCACAGAATACTGAGGGATCGAATTAGAATTATTGAAAGCAATTCATTCCAGTTAACATGCATATAGTGTCATCTTTATGCATGCATGATGTGTGTAATTAATTAGGTTAAATT
>NC_137816.1:47373665-47441165 GCF_963921795.1 Nannobrachium achirus
GGAGGGAGAGAGAAATGTTTCTTCCAGAATTTAAGTGGATAAAAAGCGTTCTGCTTGCGCACATAGTAAGTTATCTTTTGTGAGATCATCAATAAATGTGATAAATTATATATATATATAAATGGGCAAAACTCAGCGCTTATGGCTCTGTTGTTACCTGCTTCTGCACTCGCCTTTAATTGAAAATGAATTACTAGCCGTCGTCTGAAATGTCCTTATAGTGATTTGCAGTGACTGATAGAATGTTCATCAAGCTAAAGCGAGTAGTGTTGTGTCAAGCTATGGTGTCAAAGAAGGAGTGTAAACACTTTGACTTCCGGACGGTCGGCCTTCAAAATAAGAGCGTGGGTCCTTGGAAAGTAACTAGTAACTAGTTACTTTTATAATCTAGTAACAGGTAATGTAACTATTTACTTTTTCAGAGAGTAACTAATAACTATAACTAGTTACTTTTTAAAAGTAACTTGCCCAACACTGCTGAAGTCAGACACAACATAAACCAAATATATCATGTGTTGATATTAACAGCCTAAACCCTTGAGCCTTGTCCTGAATGCACAAAGAACACAGTGATATGTGATATGCTAGAAGGGATATTAGTGCAAATAGCCAACAGCCCTGTCTCTGGGGAGCTTGATGAGCATTTTATGATACACCCTCAAAAACTCCAAGAAAGCTTTCTATTTAAAAAAACAAGAAAGAAGCTCTCAGTTGGTGAGTAACATCCACCAGTGTGACATGATTTCTTATGTTCTCTGTTTTTGTTAAAGAATTAACACAGTTTGCTTAACAAATGTTCTTTGCAAGTTGACCTCTTCAAAGTGGGGCTTGGTATTCGATGTGCTAAACAACCCACGCACGCACGCACGCACACACACAACACAATCCCCTCTACCCATTATGATGTAGATCAGCTCATATCACATTTTGGTAACAGATCATGCGCGCGCGCTGCGTGCGTGCACACACACACACATGCGCGCGCACACACACACACACATGCGCGCACACACACACACACACACACACACACACACACACGCACACGCGCACACACGCACACACGCACACACGCACACACACACACACACACACACACACACACAGATAATACAGAGCTTTAACCTTAAACTACCTTTAAACGCTATGAGGAAACAAAACCAACACTTGAGAAGGATGGATTCTTATCATAGAAACACATCACAGCTGCTAAAAGAGTAGCAAGACCACAACAAAACATGAGGGAACACTTGACAAGTTGAATTCCATGTTCATACCAACGATGCAAGCACCACCACCGCTGTCATGTGATAACCTTGGTGGAATCTTCATCTGAGAATGAACTACCGTACACACACCTTATTAAACTGATAACACACTGACACTGAAAGAACACACACACTAAGGCTGGGCGATATTAGGAAAACCTTGGATATTAAATAATGTTGTTGAATACCTCGATATCGATTACTCACGATATTAGAAAAAAAAATGCATTATATAGTTTTTAATGAATAGCATATCCATGCATGCACATTGCACAGTACACAAGTCATATAAAGAAATGCCTTATTTCCATTTTCCAACAATGGTTTTATTGAAATAACCGCACCTGGTTAAAGATGGACTGCTTTTTTATAGTGTGTATGTTAATTAATTTGACACATAAACCAATACCTCATTTCAAGGTACATCGATACATTTTCGATATATTGGCCAGCCTCACACACACACACACACGCACGCACGCACGCACGCACGCACACACACACACACACACACACACACACACACACACACACACACACACACACACACACACACACACACACACACACACACACACACACACACACACACACACACACACACAATACATTAACCTTAAACTACCTTTAAACGCTATGAGGTATGAGGAAACAAAGCCGACACTTGAGAACGATGGGGTCTTATCATAAAAACACATCACAGCTGCTAACCAACAGCAAACATGAGGAAACACTCGACAAGTTGAATTCCATGTTCATTCTGATCATCATATCACACAGTATCATCTGCAAGGCACTGATGCACAGATTGACATCTCTGAACTGGGCTGAACGTACATGCAGGACCTCAGCCTAGAGATAAAACTATCCTGCTGCTCTGTGACATGTGTGGATAAGAACACATGTTAATAAAGAAGCAAAGCATATTTACACAATTAAAATGTGTTATTTCCAACAACAATTTACACATAATACCCACAACGTTCCATCTGAAATTAACCCAGCCATATATATGTATATATATATATATATATATATATATATGTCAAAGTTAGTTTGAGATTCAGTTAGATTGAGAACAGGAGCGCTCGTCGTGCGGCACGGGGCGGAGCAAGCGGTCGCTTTGATCCACAACAATGACAACGAGACAACGTAGCGTCGGCAGGATAGCGCCTCACCCCACGGAGGTTATGGTTAGGGTTAGGTTTAGGCATAGTTTTACTGAGGTTAAGGTTAGGGTTAGGCATTAAGCTAATGGCTAAACACAGATGAGATAGGCTAGTAGATATGATTTTTCTGGCTGGTAGATCTACCTTAAGAACGGTGTCACCCAGGGTAGATACTGTATCCGGATCTGTCTGATATGACCAACAAACAGTATGAGGAAGCAAACTGTCTAACGTCAAATCAGTCAATCTCTGTGTCTCTCTCTCTCTCTCTCTCACACACACACGTTACGCACACACACGCACACACGCACACACACACACACACACACACACACACACACACACACACACACACACACACACACACACACACACACACACACACTGTATAAATCAGAGTGTTGGTGACTTTCTGCATGCAGTGCAGGAGACATCAACATGATGACTGTAGCTTTGATTCTCATCCTTCTGACCTGTAAGAACTATGAATTATTATTATTACTATTATTATTATTATTATACACGTGTATTATACAAATGCTTTTTTTGTTTATTTAACTCAAGTCTCCATGTGGAGAGTAATCAATAATCATTTCATTTGGGGGGTGAACTATTCCTTTAAGCATTTTGTTATGCTTCCATTAAAAATGTAATGAGAATAAATGAGTGAATGAATAAATTATTCTTAAACAAGTTTGAAATGAAACGTTAACTTAAAACTGGGGTGACAGTGGCTCAGGAGGTAGAGAGGCCGCTTGGGAACGCTCCTGGTTCGATCCCCGCTAGTGTGAAAGACACTGAACCCCTACTGTAACTGCTCCTGATGAGCAGGTTGGTGTGTGTGTGTGTGTGTGTGTGTGTGTGTGTGTGTGTGTGTGTGTGTGTGTGTGTGTGTGTGTGTGTGTGTGTGTGTGTGTGTGTGTGTGTGCGCGTGCATTCATGTGAGTGCATTCGTGTGTGTGTGTGTGTGTGCTTGAATACGTGTGCATGCATGCGTGACAAAGAGAGAGAGAGACTCTTTAAAGCGCTTTGGAGAAATGTGCTATAAATGCACCAATTACCATTTAGTATTCACTTTTATAAATTGAATTAATTTATAAAGTTAGTTATTAGATACAAGTACATGAACACACTTAGGAAATAACTTTCTAATGTGAACAAGTTATCTATGCAACACATCCCACTATTTAAAAATAAGCAGCTAGTAGTTATTTCTTTGATACTGTACTGTCCAGCAAATGTATTCTATTATACCAAGTGTCAACCTCCTTGGATTACTTAAAAACAATGCCTATATAACATTAGCTAATTCTTATTGATGAAGGAGAATTAAATCAAAAGGATGTATCATGAATCAATATGCTAATGTTATATTAATGTGTTCTTGTTTACCAACAGTAATACATGTATTATATTAATATGTGTTCATGTTTATTGACATCCAGCATCATCCAGTGTTGGATGTCCACCAGCCTCAGTGGCCAGTGCAGTGGCCGGCCAGGAGGCAGACATCTATTCAGCCTCAGTGGCCAGTGCAGTGGCCGGCCAGGAGGCAGACATCTATTCTCGTATTTCTGAAATAAACAGAAATGTGAAAGGTCTGACTGAAGGTGACATAAAGGTTACAACATCTCGCAACGCCAGGATTTGCAATCAATGCAATTGGAAGAAAGGGTCCGACAATGTTGAGGTAAATATGAAGTATATTGAAGATGATACAGACTCAAACACGTATAACACATACAGTATACAGTACGTGCCTTTGTAGATCTAGAGAACGCGTATGATAGGGTGCCGATGGAGGAACTGTGGTATTGTTTGAGGAAGTCTTTAGTGACAGAGAAGTATGTTAGAGTGGTGCAGGACATTTATGGAAGCTGTAAGACAGTGTTGAGGTGTGCTATGGGTGTGATGGAGGAGTTCAGGGTGGAAGTGGGTCTGCATCAAGGATCAGCTTCTTGTTGGCTATTGTAATGGACAGGCTGACAGGAAAGCGAAAGAGGACATGAAGTTAGTCGGTGTGAAAGAAGAGGAGGCAGAGGACTGGGAGAGATGGAGGCAGATGATTCGCTGTGGGGACTCCTGAAGGGAACAGCCAAAAGGAAAAGAAGAAGTCATACTTAAACAACATGTAAAGTGGAGACAATGAGTTAAATAGATTGGGCTTTTGTACATTTTGAGTTGTTTCTTAATAGTGCAGTAAGTGATTTTCTTTTGTGTGTTAGTGTTAAACAGAAAATACATCTCCAGTTCTTCAGTCCTGAAGTCATGGACCTCGGAATCTCAGAGCATCTCACACATACTTATGTCAAAGCTAAAATTGTATGGATTTATCTGTTCTCCCCTCGAGGTGCCGTACGTCATGGACAGTTCCTACACCAGCGAACAGAGAGACATGATACATGATGCCATGGACACCTTCCATGAGAAGACGTGCATCCGCTTTGTTCTTCGAAGCAAACAGTTTGACAACCTGAACATCGTCAACACAGGCGGGTGCTCGTCATACGTGGGAAGAACAGGAGGTGAACAGAACTTGTCTCTCCAGCACTTCTCTGCGAATCGTACCTGCTTCGCGAGCGGCGTCATTCAGCACGAACTGATTCACGCGCTGGGCTTCTATCACGAGCAGACCCGAAGCGACCGTGACCATTACGTCAGGATCAACTGGGAAAACATTGAGACTGGAAAGGAAAACAACTTCAAGAAACATGAGACCAACAACCTGAACACCACGTACGACTACTCCTCCGTCATGCATTACGGCAGGAAGGATTTCTCCGGGAACGGACGAGACACAATCACTCCCATCAAAGACCCTACTGCAGAGATCGGCCAGAGAGAAGGAATGACCGACACTGATATTCTGAAGATCAACAGGCTTTACTGTACACTTAGCTCGGCACATTTGGTTTCTTCCCTCTCAGTCACCTTACTTTGTCTGCTAGCTTCACTCATGTAGGTCATGCAATATAGTTTCAAATGCAGCCACGGGGTGGCGCTTAAGAGTCAGCAGACAGCGGCGCGAGAGAGAACGTACTCACACACAAGCAATAGCATAATGCCTTAAACTACAGTATGTTTATATTACTAGTGCAAAACTACCAAATTGTTTGAAATAAAATATTCATTCAGTAGACTGTATAATACTTTCTTTAGTGGCGTGGCAGATATTAAAGGTAGGGTAGGTGATTTCATTTAATTCAAATAACTTGATCATGATTGGAGGAAGACCCCCACCTGTCACCTACAGTACATGACAACAACTGAAACTGAAACTTAAGTGATTTACCCTACCTTTAAAACAAACTGGATTTTCCTCTTGTTAACTTACAACTCTTTAAGAGTTGAGCACTGCTAGTCGGTTCAAATCCAGCTCACGCCACATGATGGTATATAGACATCTGTATTTAATCTTTATTTTAAACCAGTTTTTCGTGCGTGACATCAATTTTCTACATTAATGTATTCCTGTATTCAGCATGTTACTTGAGTAAACGTACTTACTTTTCCTTTCTGCTTTATTGTTAATCATTTATACTTTTTCTGCTAAGCTAGCACTTTTAACTGAATTAAAATGTCTTGAACTTAATGAATGACATTTACTTTATACAGCACCTATACATTTACATATGTCATGTTATGGTACCTAAATATGTAAATCTTTCTCCCTAAGATAAAATTCATGTCACGAGGAAAACTTGAGAGAATATCAGACAGATTGAAAATAACTTTTATACTTGGTGTTTAACCACTTCAACCCCTGTATCCCTATCTTGGGGGGGGGGGGGGGGGGGGGGACATTCACCAAACGTGACTCACGTGAGCTTGTACAGTAGATGGTCTAGTTTTGGTGAAGAGATTTTGAGTAGATTGAAAAAGATCGCACCAAGTACCGTGCAACTCAGGTCCGTCTCAGAGGTTAAACTGAATTTATATTGATCAATTCCAAATATAAGTAGGCCTATTCTGCAGCAGCAGCACCCCTGGACTTGAGTCACAACACCCATTTTGAGAACCCCTGCTTTAGAAACAATTAAAAAACTCATCCACCAACTACACCTACTGTACTAGCAACTTTACAGAGAAAAACAAACCTCAGTCGCTTATAATAAGCAGACATGGCGACGACACAGCTGGTGACACTGTAATGAAATACGTAAGCAAACTGCCCTGGCTCTGGGCCAAGTATTCCCATATCCTGATGTCTGTCTGTCTGTTTGTTCAGTTTGTATCAATAAACTGTCTTCCACACACACAACTATAAAGGTATGTAGCTGTGTGTATTCTTGTTCAGACCTGCAGTCAGTGTGTGTGTGTGTGTGTGTGTGTGTGTGTGTGTGTGTGTGTGTGTGTGTGTGTGTGTGTGTGTGTGTGTGTGTGTGTGTGTGTGTGTTTGTCTAGCTATACTTATGGGGACTAAACGCATGTTCACACAGTCACCTGCAGGGGACCTCTGACAGTGTGGGGACAAAATAGTAGGTCCCCACAACGGTTAGGGTTAGGGTTAAGGTTAGGGGTTAGGTTTAGGGATAGAGGTTAAAGGCCACAGGACTTGCATAAAAAATGAATGGAAGTCTATGTAATGTCCCCACAAGTGATGTATATATAGTGTGTGTGTGTGTGTGTGTGTGTGTGTGTGTGTGTGTGTGTGTGTGTGTGTGTGTGTGTGTGTGTGTGTGTGTGTGTGTGTGTTTGCGTGCGTGCGTGCGTGCGTGCGTGCGTGCGTGTGTGTGTAAAGGTGTGTAGCAGTGTTGTTCAGACCTGCAGTGCTTGTTTAAGGAGGGAGGAGTTTGATGGCATTCAGCTACAAGTGATCCTCATGTCAGGAGGAAACCTCACATGTCCAACATGCTGAAAATAATGACCAGGGTTCTAATGATTTATTATTAAAATAATGACCAATGTTCTAATGATTTATTATTAAAATAATGACCAGTGTTCTAATGATTTATTATTGAAATAATGACTAATGTTCTAATGATTTATTATTAAAATAATGCCAGTTTTCTCATTAGTTATTATTATTAAAATAATGACCTGTGTTCCAATTATTTATTATTGAAATAATGACCTGTGTTCCAATTATTTATTATTGAAATAATGACCTGTGTTCCAATTATTTATTATTAATTTAATATCCTGTGTTCCAATGGGAGGGACAGCGAATACACTTCCCGGCACCGGAACGTGCTGCGACGCTGCCACGGCAGGTGCTTGACCGTTACCTAACCCTAACCGTAACCCTAACCCTAAACCTAACCCTAACCTTAACCTTAACTCTAACCTCAGTAAAACTATACCTACACCTAGCCTTAACCCTAACCTCAGTAAAACTATGCCTAAACCTAACCCTAACCGGTGGCTGCCGGTCCAACCTGCTGGTCCGTGCTGCGCCTGCCGGTCCTACCTGCCACCGATACAATGTACTTATTAGTTAGTCAAAAGCTACTTTTCTTTGGTTCAATATTTACACATGCACACGCACACACCCAACCACTGACACTTTCACCTAAAATTATTTTCAAAAGCAGCGAACATAGCTGATCTACAAGCTCACAAGCTTGTATATCGTCTATTTCTGCCACCTTTGTGTGACACAGTCTGGGGAAGAAGGGCATTAACTTACCAAAAGATATGGAGTTACGAGGTTTCCTCCTGAATCCTGATCCAGGTCTGAATAAATATCTCCTCCTCTGTGTGAACACAGTTCATTATTCACCTGAGATCTGGGAGTGGAATCCACCGTTAACCAACCACAGGTAATACACATTTAATGAAAAGGTTAAATGTTGGTTAAAATCAAACCAAAGCTGTGAACATAATGTAGGCACATTTTAGAATGTTAATGTCATTGCTCTCTGACTGTAATTTGGGAATGTTGTAGATTTTGTACTGATTTTGTACTTTTTTTTTTAGATTAGAGCTTCATGCATGTACTTTTTGTGATAGACATTTTAGTTAGATATTTGTATAGAAAGGCTTAACCAAGGACTGGGGTAGCAAATTAGCCTCAGCTATAAACCCTTTATACAATGCAACGGTTTCACGTTTGAATACTGTAACTTGATAAAAAGGTTTATGATACAATGTTTATTGAAATGTAATTTCATAGACACAGTATACACTAATGTATACTGTATATACTGTATATAAACATAATTATGTCTGGTGATATTCACTCATGGAACATCGGTTTCATTTCTATAGTTTACTGAGACACTACGAGACACTACACTGTCTCTCTGCGTTCTATGATCCTATATAGTTTACTGAGACACTACGCTGTCTCTCTGCATTCTATGATCCTATAGTTTACTGAGACACTACACTGTCTCACAGCACAGCACAGAACAGCACAGCACAGCACAGCACAGCACAGCACAGCACAGCTTGTAGATCGGCTATTTCCTTTAACTAAGTATAATCAAACCATTGCTGGTGATGTGACGTAACAGTATGGATTAAGAGAGTCATTATTTCAGCATAAAACACTGCTTTCCAGTTGAGGAGAGCTTGGGAAAGGTAGTTTGTCTTGAATGCTGCCTCAGGGTGTGGCATGGAAAGGAGGCTTTGTGTTTATTTCACTGTTGTAATGCTGTGCTGTCACAATGCGTCACGCTGGGACATGTTGTGAGTTTGTAGATCGGCTATTTCCGTTGCCTAAGTATAACCAAACCTTTGCTGGTGATGTGACATAATGGCATAGATTGAGCACAGCAAAGCACAGCACAGCACAACTGGCACAACACAACACAACACAGCCCAACAGACATCACAGATCCTGTCCTTTTACCCGTAGACCTATGTATAAAGTGCACTCTCTCAAAAGCAGCATTCAAGACAAACTACCTTTTCCAAACTCTCCAAGTAGACAAGGATGGAATGGTTAGCATCGCTTGAATAGGGATAAGGACTGACAGATACAGAGATATTTGCAAGTGTGACTCGCCTCAAGGCAACCATACTTGCAATTTCAAATTGCATCTTTCTAGTATTGGTGTGTGTCACAGTGTGTAGTGTTGTCTTGTACTTTCAGAATGGAATCAGCAGAGGAAGCAGCTGCCAGCATAACGTCTAAACGCCATGTCACCATAGAGATGAACAACCTGACCAACAACTACTGTCTGATCAACCCCAGGTATTAGTATTATTATTGTCTCTGCCAGGAGAGTATGTTTTCGCCCCTGTCCGTCCATCCGTCCGTCCGTGTGTGTGTGTGTGTGTGCGCGTGTGCGCGTGTCCGTCCGTCCGTCCGTCCGTCCGTCCGTCCGTCCGTCCGTCCGTCCGTCCGTCCGTTTGTCCGTCCGTTACCTGCTAATCTCCGGCGCCGTTGGCTTGGTCTTGGCCAAACTGAGCACACACTCCGAATTCAGAACCTCTGACCCACATTTTTCACATGGCCCTGTTCTAGTGCCACCATGAGGCCGATGTTTGCAAAACACATTTCTGTACACAACTCCTAGAGATTTTTTCCACAAATCATGCAAATTGATAGACAGCATCTCTACAGTCATGTGCTCAACATGGATCTGTCCGATTTTCCATATTCCATCCTGATTGGCTACCAAAATTTGCAGGATTGCTCCGTTTTGAACAAAATGCCTCAAATCATGAACACAGCGTGTAATCTTGGTGAAATTGGGCACGCACGTTCCCACTAGGCAGAGGAAGAAATGCCACTTCAAATTTCTCAAATCAGCCTCATGGTGGCGCTGTAACAGGCCAATTTGTGTTTTTACCTTTAACACTGATCAGTGACAGTGTACAACTTTGCATGCGAACTCCCTAGAGGCTAAGGAAAAACCTTTGCCCTGCATTTTTCACATTTGCCTTTTATAGCGCCACCAGGAGGCCAACTTATGTAAAACACATTCTTTGCTATTACTCCATCAGATTTTCTCCAACAATCACGCACATCAGTACACAGTATCTCTATAGTCATGTGATCAAGACCGAACTGTCCGATATTTCATTTTCCATCCTAAACACGCTGCGATTACCGTGAAATTTGCCACACATATTCCCACTAGGTCAGGAACAAATGCCACCCTTTTCACATTGGCCTGTCATAGCGCCACCAGCAGATAGACTTTAGCAAAACAAATTCTTTGAACACAATGCCTCAAATCATGCATGCAGCGTCCGATTGCCATGAAAGGCCTAAGATTGGCGAAGAACAAATGCCACCCTTTTCACATTGGCCTATTATAGCGCCACCGGGACGCCTGGCCTGGTGGAGACCTGTGCTCGGAAGAGCACTGCTTCTAGTTTATTATTATTATTATTGTTGTTACGACTACTGTCTGATCAACCCCAGGTATTATTATTATTATTGTCTCCACCAGGCCGAAAGGCATTGGGAGCCTCTGTTTTGGACCCTGTCCGTCCGTCCGCGTGTCCTTCCGTCTGTGAACAGCTGATCTACGGCACCGTTGGCCCGGTCGCTGCCAAAATGTGCACACACACTCCCTGGATGCGAATTCAGAGCCTCTGCCTCATTTTTCACATGGGCCTGTTCTAGCGCCACCATGAGGCAGATTTTTGCAAAGCACATCTTTGAACAGTATACTCCAACCGATTCTGTCCAAAAATCACGCAAATCAGTAGACAGTATCTTTACAGTCATGTGATCGACATGGATCTCTCAGATTTTTCATTTCCCATCCTGATTGGCTAAGATTGGCTTCCAAAGTTTGCACGATTGCTCCGTTTTTAATAAAATGCCTCAAATCATGAACACAGCGTGCAATTTTGATGATGCACATTCCCAATAAGCTGAGGAAGAAATGTCACTTAAAACTTTCAGGGTGTTAATTAAACATTTCAGGGTGTTAATTGAACCTTTCAGGGTGTTAATTGAACCTTCCACTGTGTTATTCCAGGGTGTTCCTGGAGAGTGGGGAGACCTACAACCCCCCCCAGCCCACGGTGCGCCCCCTAAAGCCCGAGGTGTGCACCTTCAGCAAGTGCAGCTCCAAGGCCACGGGCAGCGTGGGCGTGCTGACCTATGACCTCCTGGAGCGCTCCCAGAACGACCACATCGAGACCCTGGCCGTCATGTTCTCTGTTCCCAGGGACTACCGTCTGTACAAGAACTGGTATAAACATTATTAATATACAACCAACCATGTTCTCTGTGCCTCGAAACTACTGTCTGTACAAGAACTGGTATTACATTTAATATAACATTATTATATGATTATTAATATATAACCATGTTATCTGTGCCTCAAGACTACCGTCTGTATAAGAACTGTTATAAACATTATTGAAATAACCCAATATTTTAATTTGATTTCATTTATAAAAACAATACAAAATTGGTACCCTAGAGGCCGGAAACCGGAACCTGATCTGCATTTTTCATTGGCCGGAACAACCAGTTTCTCTGTGACCACTTGAGGTGTTTTGTAATCGTGAACGGACCACGGCGTAAACGCGGATCGTGCGCGATCCGTGCACCATTGCGCACGACGCGACCACGTTAAAAGGAAAGAAAATCCCGGCAGGCAAACGTGAAAGTCAGTTTTTTCTCTGTAGTAAATGAGTAATATACTGTAGAACCATGTTCTCTGTCTGTCTTTATAAGAACTCAACTGGTATAAACATTATTAAGAGCAATGGTTCCCAAATGGTAAATGTGTTGACATTAAAAGTTAGATTAGGAGAAAAGTCCACTTTCAGCCATGCACTTTTGCGTCAATGTGTTAATATAAACGTTATTCATTATATCGCCACCTGATTGACATCCGGCGTTCTCCTCCTCAGGTTTGCGGTGGGAGTGTACGCCAGGGGGCGCCAGTGCGACGAGTCTCTGTACAAGGAGATGTATTACGACAAGGAGCAGAAGAACTTTGTGCGGACGGAGGCGAACGGCTCAGGGATCAACTACGTGGGAAACTACCTGGACGTCAAGGCCACCATGTCGCCCATGGGTGCTGCCAGTCTGAAGGTGGAGGTCTGGGACAAGCTGTTCACACCCATCATCAGTCCCTGTTGAACCCAGGGGCGTCACAAGGGGGGGGGGGGGGGACTAAGTTACTAGGGCCCAAGGTGGAGGGGCCTTAATTATTTTATACTTTAGCTATTGAAAAATAGCAGATATACAAGATCACAGCTATTTTTGAAAGTCGTGAAAATGCAGCTGATGGCCTCTTGTCATCCTTTAGTATGGGTCTGTTATCACCGTTGTCATCCCTTAGCTAAGGCTCAGTAGTCTGACTACCAGCTCCCACGAGCTGGTGGACCCGTTATCACCCTTGGTCTTGTCATTGCAATGCGCGTGCGCCAAACACACGTTCAGACTAGGATTAATTTACTGGTCGTTCCCCCAGCGGGAATCAAACCCGGGACTTTGAATTACCTGCTAACCCTCGCTACTGAGTGAGCTAACCAGGCAGCTGGCAGACCTTTATTTTGCTTGCTTTTAACTTGGACCATGGAAACTAGAGGGGCTTCATATTTACTATTCTGTCCGGTACATAACACGGTAACGGCGCTGAGTCGGCTTAGGCGACGTTCACACCGCTCGGCCAGGCGAGGCCTCACAGGGTTCATCGTCGCCTAAGACGGCGTGCCTCCAATGCGGTTTGGTCAATAAAAGAAAAATGTCGGTGGCGGCACCTCCGTCTCAGTAGCGTCCTCAGTAAGAGCGCAAGGCTAGAATTCCCAACCTGGTAGTCTCGAATCCCAGTGTGGGTAGGACTTTTTTTTATTCCCTTGAACAAAGACATTCCCAAGACAAAGGGTGATAACGGGTCTAACAGCTCCTGGGAGCTGGTAGACCACGGGGTCCCTGGAACTAAATATTTTGAGATGGGGGTCCGTGGCCAAATACATATCATTTTGGGGGTCCTTCACATGAAAAAGTTTGAGCACCACAGACATAGAAAGAAACATTCACACCTTAGAAGGATTTGAAATATTCAAAGACTTTCACAATTCTTCCAAAATAGCAGATCAACAAGCTTGCAGCACGGCACTTGCCACTTGGTGCTGCACTTTGAGCTTGTATATCTGCTATTTTTCAATAGCCCCCCCCCGCACTGAATCCTTGTACCAAGGGCCCAGAATTTGGTGCGACACCCCTGGATGATATATCGGCCACACACCGGTATCGGCCGATGTTTACCATTATCGGTCAATATCGGCAAATAAAGCGGACATTAATCGATGGCAGTAGCCACTATTTATCTGTTGTTGATAAGCATACATTTTGTGCTGGATATGTTGGTTATCTGCAGCCTTCCAAGAGAGTAGATTATTATAGAGACAGTTATTTCTTATAATGTTGATGTATTTGTTCCCCTGGCCCAAAATGGGAAATAACAACACCAAAAAACTAAATATTGGCTATCGGCTAGTTATTTTTAACATCGCTATCGGCCAAGAATTTTCATATCGGTGCATCCCTTCTAAAAATGTTTCCTAAATCAGTTATCTGAAGAAAAAAAACTTACAGTATGTTTCTGTGTCAATGGTGCTCAAACATTTTAATGTCAAGAACCCCCAGCCTAGAATTATATGGAATTGACCGCAGAACCCCATCTCAAAATATGTTGTTCCAGAGACCCAAGAGAAAGAAAGATTTGGATTACAAATGATTGCTTTAAAAATAGATTTCTACCACTTTTTCGAGTCACGTGTTCAAATACTGGATTCTGATTGGCTAAATTCCGGAGGTTATGAGAGGACAACTGCCGCAAAGTTGTGTGTCCGAGATCAATGCGCCTCAGTGTACATCCGGGGACTTCAGGAGGTAGTCCCCCAACCAACAAATGAAGGTCGCAGCGGTCCTATGTTTACTAACGTGCGTACTATCGTCGCCGATTTATTTGGATCCAATGCAATCCGCCAACTTTAAAGCCCCTTTTCTCTGAACCTATGCCTTTCTGGAAGCGAACAGCCTCTATTTACGGCCGGAACGGTGCTTTTAACTGACGTTAGCTTAGCTGTAAGCTAGACGCATGGATTAGTATGGAGTTGGCGCCATCTGTTGGTGAGTAGAAGATGTTGTTGGTGGAACTATCTGCTGTCTCGCGGAAGTTTTATAGGCAATAATGATTGTAACTTAAGATCCTTGCAAGTTACAACTATGTGTTTTCTTTCATGTATACGGGAAAAAGTGGTAGAAAAGCTATTTACCACTCGGGGTCGGACATTATGCTCTCATAATGTCCTGAGTGAGTGTGTTATCGGACTCGGCTGCGCCTCGTCCGATAACACCCTCACTGCGGACATTATGAGAGCATAATGTCCTCTCACTCGGGGTAAATTGCTTACATATTATTCAAAGATTTTCACACATTTTTGCCACGCTGTGAGCTTGTTTATCTGCTATTTTTTACAATAGCTAAAGCATAAAATGTAGGTTAAAGTGGTTCAAATCTAACGTACGTGATAGGGATGCGTTCCCCGTCTAAATGGGTGTTAAACCATGCTGCGAGTTATGTTTACATGAGATGAACACACAGGAGGCCTGACTGTTTTATTGCCTGGTTGTCACTGCAGTCTGACAAATAAAATCTTCCTTTCACTGACGCTATCTCTCTCTCTGTGTGTGTGTGTGTGTGTGTGTGTGTGTGTGTGTGTGTGTGTGTGTGTGTGTGTGTGTGTGTAATGTAACAAAAATGTAATGCCTCAACTCTTTTAGTGCTAGTCAGGGTGAGGGGGGGGGGGGGGGGGATCCCTTATTGTGTCCATCTTATTTTATTGGTAAAGTATGAGCTGTAAATTAAACCATTTTGCTGCTGATTAAATTTATCAGCAGCAACATGATTTAATTAATGCTTTGAAGGTTTCCCACAAGAGGGAAGGAGTTATATATGGAGTTACATTTTCTCCCAAAGAATGAATACGTTGATTGGATGAATGTCTCCAAAGAGGTCTGTTCCTTGGTCTAGACCTGTCTTAGTTCAAATGTTACTGGGAGTGGACAGTGGTAGCAATATTTTCATTTCCATTATTCAGTCTGAAATTCCTTCCTACTACAGCCGTTTCCTGGGATGGGCGTTGCCAAAGTGGCAGTCTTCTGCGATTGGTTCACTGCATATGATGTTGTTGTTGTTAAGCGACCCTTATTTGTGTTTGGAAATGTGCGGTACGGTCCGGTGCTGCGTTATTTGGAATCGGACATGAGTTCTTGGAAAACCCCACCCACGCTGCTCAGAAGCCCAGAGGCCCCCGACGCCATTGAGTCGAAACAACGCTGATTTGCCGTACAGATTTTCAACCGACCAGACCCCTGAATCGCCTAAACATTGTTTTTTATGGGAGTGGCTAGCGATTCAGGGGCTAGAGCCAGGCAACAATGGTAGAGTAATTGATTGAATTCACAGAATTCACAATGCGGTTTGTCAAGGGTTGTGCAATTGTGACTTTGAATACAACATATATTGTCTTATATTGAATACAAAATATATCGAAAATAAATATATTTTGAATACAAAATATATTGTCTAACCCCCACATTTAAAAATATCCAGGGGTAAACACAGCCACATTGCTCCATGAAGGCTATGGGACAAGCTTTCTGGCTTTCTATGGCTTGATCTGCCCAGTTGGGGGTCAATGACATAAATACTGTAATACCCCAACCATATATAAGACTAGTAAGACACACGTGCACATGGGCGCGTGCACGCATCCGCCTGGGTGACAGCAGACTGCTGGGCAAGCGCTGGCACTTTATCATGGTATAAAATTTGACCAAAAAAATGCACAGATCTGGTTGGTTGTTTAAGGTGGCCAAAATGTGGTGATATTTTCCCAAATATGGGTTCATAGATGTCTGATGTCATAGACCACATGAGCCTGAGACAATATATGGGTATTCAAAGATATGGGCTTAAAGTGATCCCTGACTAATACGACAAATATGCCTTAATACATTATAATTGTCCTCTATAACTACAATGTAAAATTAAAAACACCTAAATTATTTTATTTCTTCTAGAAATAGCTAATCTTTCACTCAATAGGGGAAATGCCCGTCGCAAGTTGATGATGTCATAAATGTCAAGTGTGATCTATCCCTATGGAATTAATGGCAAGCATGTGAAAATAAAAACAAACTTAATACTTCCTATGGTACACTTTGCCAGCCCCCCCCAGAAACCCCTGAGCACAGGTTCTGCCGAACAAATATGCTATTTATTTATAAACATGTTTAAAAAAAACAATGCCCACATGATAACAACACGTAATGGAGTGCTCGGTACAGCGTGTATATTGATCCTTTAGAGGTCGACGTTCTTACTTTGGGGACGCGGCGGGGAGATCTCCTCCATTCGTTTCCGTGCGGCGAAGCAGGGAAAAGAGCGATAGGGAAGCGGCGCCCGAGCGTGATTGAGTCCGCGATCCACGTACAGAAACCTAGATGCTTTTAATCCAGTCATGGTGGTTGAGGTTGTTGTTGATTCTCTACCCCGTGGAGTGAAGGAGGAGCTGCTGAGCCAACCATGCAGCTAGAATGTAAGTGAACGGCGCGGCCTGCTGGAAACTACGAGGAGTACACCCACTTCCAGAAAGGAGGGGGGAGAAAATTTTAACCCTTTCAGATGGATCCAAGAAGACCCAGAGAACAACGGCCGATCGTTTTTTTTTGATAATTATCATTTATATCAAAAGTCCGGGAAAGTACGAGCGGCGCACTGGGTGGTCCGGACAAGTACGGGCAAGTACGGCCCGGCTTAGAAAGTGTTAACTCATTGAATGCCCTTTTCAAGATGGCCGCCAAGTACCAGGATGCCACGTTCTTAAATTTCTAGTGCACGGATCAATTTTTAGTGCACGGATCGTGCACGCCCATGCACCATATATGCACCATATGTGTAGTACTTTTTAACAGCTTTCAAACAAAAAAATCCGCTTGGAAATCCGTTCAGGCATTCATGAGATAGAAGCCTTCAAAGTCAGACAAAACAAACACTGCCACCTTCCTAAATTTCGAGTGCACGGATCAATTTTTAGTGCACGGATCGTGCACGCCCATGCCTAGATCATGCACCATATGTGTAGTACTTTTTAACAGCTTTCAAACAAAAAAATCCGCTTGGAAATCCGTTCAGGCATTCATGAGATAGAAGCCTTCAAAGTCAGACAAAACAGCCATTTTTGACATTTTGAAAGATGTGTTTGTTATGGGGCTAAACATGCAATTTCGCAATTGCGATCATGCCTAATACATTTGAGGCATTTTTAGAATTTTTTTTATAAAAAAATCTTTTGGAAAAAGAAAAAAAAAATCTTTTTTTTTCAAAATGGCTTCCAACTCGGGAAACTCGGGCTGTGGCAGCCTGGGACTACTGTAATAACTCGGGAAACTCGGGCCTTGGCAGTCAATGAGTTAATATGAGCATCAAATCAATATTTCAAATGTGTTTGTGTTTTGTTTTTTTGCACATGCATGCCATAAAAATGACAAAAAAAAAACATGACATTTATGACATCATCAACTTGCGACAGGCATTTCCCCTACTGAGTGAAAGATTAGCTATTTCTAGAAGAAATAAAATATTTAAGGTGTTTTTAATTTTACATTGTAGTTATAGAGGACAATTATAATGTTTTAAGACATATTTGTCGTATTAGTCAGGGATCACTTTAATATTGATTACATCAGGGATCTCCAAATATGGGCATAAAAGGGACAAGGACGGAATTCAAGTGTGACTCGCATTGTGGTTGGACAAAATGTGCCATAGTTTCCCAAATATGGAGATGACTTACGTCTGACATCATAGATGTCTGATGCCATAGATAGACCACCTCGATATTTCGACTTCCCATTAATCTGACTAATGGTTAGGATTATGGTTAGGTTTTAGGGTTAGGTTTAGGCATAGTTTTACTGAGGTTAGGGTAAGGGTTAGGGTTGGGTTTAGGCATAGTTAGCAGCAGGTTAACATTAACCAGTGTCGGACAAATGTAACGTCGAACTATCGAACGTCATAATAACGCTACGCACCCAGACCACCTGAGACAGGCTTAAAGGGATATTCCACTTTCAAAAAACTTTTTGTCATTGTATGGTCTAATCAGGCTTGTATGAACACCCTGAACAGTTTTTGAGCGGTGCTAACCGCTCCTATAGACCGCTTTTTTACCAAAACTATGATGTCACAAATGATGATGACATGAGTTCGCTAGACCAATGAAACACTTCAATTCTGTTGATCTGTCCATGATGTCATAGTCACAGAGGCACCCGATTGGTTAACCCTGATTTAGAACGCGTTTAGGCCGCGTAAAATACGTCATAACGCGTTTAGGCCGCGTAAAATACGTCATAATGCGTTTAGGCCGCGTAAAATACGTCATAAAAAATTATTGAGCGGTGCTAACCTTGAATTTCAAAATTGTATTAGATGAATATCACTTATAAGCGATAAAATAACCACACTTTTAGACAGACTGTGGAAAATCTTACAGGTTATAAATGATAGGCAGCTAATACAAGTTTAAAATACAAATGAACAGACTTTGAAAAACTAAAATATTCATCTTCTGGCCTCTTCTCGCCTCTCTGGAGGTAAATAAGGTCACTTATCATTACACTACGACACTCTTACAAGTTACAATCCGTAGCTTGGTCAACTAACTGATGAGAAATGACGATAAAGACTTATATAGTCTGAGCAGACCTCTAGACTGACATCATACACAACAAAAACAATATTGCCATGCATGCCTATCAACACTGATTTGCGCAGGAATTAGTTTGCACCGCTCACTTCGCACGGGTGCGATTTTTAATTTTCTTCATTCAGTATTTAGATATTTGATGTAAATGTTACCAGGCCCTCCAGGCTCAGGGCCTCTCCCCACACACACTCATTGTAACTTCAAACTCCATTTTAACCATGATAGATTCATTAAAAACACCCATTATTTTTTCTGGTGACTCATACTACCCTCCTAATACGTGAGCAGGCCGTGTTTTTTCCATAACGTTTTTTCATGTATTTTTAATCATTCTTTGGGAAAATGGAAAAAAATTAAATACAATAAAAATATATAAAAAATAAATGAAAAACATTTTGGAAAAAACACGGCCTGCTCACGTATTAGGGGGGTATTATGAGTCACCAAAAAAATAATTTATGTTTTTAATGAATCTATCATGGTTAAAATGGAGTTTGAAGTTACAATGAGTGTGTGTGGGGAGAAGCCCTGAGCCTGGAGGGCCAGATAACATTTACATCAAATATCTAAATACTGAATGAAGAAAATTAAAAACTGTTCAGGGTGTTCATACAAGCCTAATTAGACCATACAATGAGAAAACGTTTTTTGAAAGTGGAATATCCCTTTAATATCGATGACCTCAGAGATCTCCATGTATGGGCATAAAAGGGACAAGGACGGAATTGCACTTGTAGTCGAGTCACAGCCTGAGGTTCTGTGACCATCCTCTGGGAAGGATGTTTTGATGATTGATTTGACCTCTATGGACCCTTTATAAAAGATTTAGCCCCCAGGCCTCTCACCAAAATCCCGGCATTTTTTTCTAGAGGGCCGAATTCAAAATGGCGCCCAGCGCCATCTCTAAAAATGAACTTTTGATCGAGATACCCTAGAAACATGTATGAAGACACTTTTCCATACAAATCAACCACGAGGATTCCAAATCTGACACCATTTTAATCATAAGACCTCATTTTGGCCCAGAAATTCAACATGGCCGCCATCCAGTAGAGTGAAAACTTTTGAATAGGAAAGTAATTTATTTAGGGTTTGTAATTTTTACACACACAAAACACATTGTTAGTGACACATTCTGTGTCACTGGTTTCTGAATCAGATTCAGATGACTCCACCCTCCTCCTCTGTGCATCATCATCATCATCATCATCCTCCTCCACATCCACCTCACTCTCAGCATCCTCGTCCTCTTCAAATGGCCCTGGTGCAGGTAGGTGTGTTTGGAGAGCAGGCTGCGTGTGGCGGACAGGACGACAGCGACCATCCACCAACTCCCAACCATGTCCGAGTGGCGAGGGTTGGTGTTTCAGTGCGGGATTGTGCAATAGATTTGCCAAATAGTTAGCGCGGCGGCAGTGTTGGCGTAGGCTATCTGCATCTGGAGGGAGACAGAGAAATGTTTTTTTCTTCATTGTCTTCCACTTGGCAACACGGGCTTCAGCCATGGTGCTACTCCATAGATCACCTGTCTTGTGAATGAAAAGAGCTCTTGTTCTACCTCCTTCTCAAGGTCAAGGCTATCTCCACACCGTGAGAGCTGCTGCCGTGCTACAGAGCTCTTTGCCACCTTGTCATACACTGATGATTTTCCTTTGCCAAAGAAACCTGAGTTAACATCACAGCCTGTAAAACAGTGTAGCTGCACAATGCAGTCTGCCATCTCTTCTGTCAGCAGGCCACGACAGAGGACTGTCTCTTTGTTTCTCTTGATGCATAACATGCCAGGGAGCTGCCGTGAGATGGCCGATGCTGCGACATAGACATCGGTATCAGCTGCATCAATAACAACAGGGCCACTATAGCCTGACTGCCGCAGACCTGCATAAACAGTGAAGAGGATGGTGTCAGCTTCAGACTGCTCAATGCTGTAGTCTTCCATCGGTTGTTGTGTTGACAAGTTGATGCAATGTGGGCCAACAGAGTAGACAATCTCTGCATTCACATACACACAGTAGTGTTTTGAATGCCTTGGCAGAGGGGAAGGGGTCATTCAATTTCATGTACGTGTTGGGTACATGTGCGTTACCCTGTACACGCAGGTCTCGTTCATCATCTTTAGTTGAGAATGCTGCATCGTATGGGTCATTCACACAGATGATACGGTGTGCATCACAATGGCGGGCAAGGATGATGGATGACACCTTGTGGACATAGTCCAACCACTTGTATGGGCTGCCGTCTTATGTCTGCCGATCTTCTGCTGATGGAGTTGCCATCCTCCAGATCATGCCCATGTCAATGAGAGCGGCATAGGGTTCTTTGATATTTATAGTTTGGAGGGAGAATTTCTGGATGAGCTTGCTCTTCTGTGTCTTCCTGTATGTGCCATTGGGGTTGAATAAGGCCACACATTCCTCAACAACACGATGTTCCAGCAACTCGGGGAGTTTGACAAGTTGACTGTCTTCAACAAGGTTTATCACTGCTTTGAGAGCGCTTCTTTCCATTTCAGCAGCTCTTGCCTTGAGTTCCTCGCTGGGCTTCTCTACGCATGATCCTTGGAAAATGTCAAACGTTTGCTCAAACTGACAGGTGCATGGAGGGATTTATTCTTACTGAACACCCGGTTCTGCAAGAAGATGTTCAACTTCTCCTCTCCTGCAGAATGGGCTGATTTAAAGTCCGCTCAATGAGCTCATCAGAGGCAGGCATGGCTGACTGTAGGGTGCAATCAGGTTCTGCACGCACTGCTCATCTTCTCGCATCCGCTTCAGGCCACTTTCTGTGTGCTTCCCTTGGCTTCTTTTCGGGTGGCAAGAGCGTTGTGAGCAGCTCTTATGCGGACCACATTGTTAACATTTCTGGAGTGCACCAGCAGCTGCTTTTTATTCTTGAGGATGGAGAGCCTGCCTGACTTCATTTTGCTGCCCTTGTTCATTGTACATTCAATCCACATGTCCCAGGCCATGTTGGAATAGGGGTTACCTGTGATGGACTGAGTGAAGTTAGTATGAAGGAAGGCAAACTGTTCAGCAGGGAGAGCTGTCAGCATCGCCCAGAAGTCAGGCAGCCACCTCCCATACTTATTGTTGTTATATGCTACCATCCACGGCTGCATAGCACGCAGAGAGCTGACATACTCTTCCCAGTTGCAGATATTGACTGCATGCACATTCTGCATTAGCGCATCTGTCATGGACAGGAGGTCCCTCCAGTAGTCTGCCATGTCACTGACCTCTACTTGGGAGAAAAGGTTGGTGATGAGATTCTTGAGATCAGCATCATCCTCCAGTGCTGCATGAGCAGCAGCACGGCTTTCCTGGGAGAGACTTGTATTCCTCAGAATATCAAGATTCTCTCTTGTCTCCTCTGTCAGGTTGGGTATCAGCCTCTCCTTGGCCAGCTGACTCATGAGTGCCTCATACATCAGCCTCAAGCAACGCAGCCCCCTCTTATAATGCTTGCCTTTCAGTGCGCAATCAACAGATCCCTCAGAAATGACTCCGGCCGTGACAAGTACATCTCCTAGCTCACTCCCCTTGTAGCACTTGTAGATGGCACTCATCATCACACACTTTCTATGTTGTTTGTCTACCCCAAACATATTATGCAAAGGGGGGAAAAACACACACGTTTTGAAATTCAAAAGTTATGTTTTCACTCTTCTGGATGGCGGCCATGTTGAATTTCTGGGCCAAAATGAGGTCTTATGATTAAAATGGTGTCAGATTTGGAATCCTCGTGGTTGATTTGTATGGAAAAGTGTCTTCATACATGTTTCTAGGGTATCTCGTTCAAAAGTTCATTTTTAGAGATGGCGCCGGGCGCCATTTTGAATTCGGCCCTCTAGAAAAAAATGCCGGAATTTTGGCGAGAGGCCTGGGGGCTAAATCTTTTATAAAGGGTCCATAGAGGTCAAATCAATCATCAAAACATCCTTCCCAGAGGATGGTCACAGAACCTCAGGCTGTGACCCGACTATTGAGGCCATGTATGGCCTACTTGTGCGCCACTATAGAGCATGCCCTGTTATTTATATCAGGTCGCACTTGTTGATGGTGACGTCACCAAGAATGCTTAACTCACAAATTATTTTTGGACCCCATTAAATCTAGTAAACATGATTTCAATCGCGATTTTGCATGTTCCACCCCCATAAAACCCCATCTTTCATACAGGGCAGCCATCTTTGCTTACATAACATATAAAACATAATGGCTATTTTCTCAAGAATGCCTGAACGGATTTCCAATCTGATTTTTTTGTTTGAAAGCTGTGAACAGCTTGCACAAACATGGTGCATTATCTGTGCATGGGCGTGCATGATCTGTGCACTATAAATTACATGGAAGTCTATGGAGACTTATGGCAGGGAGATCCCAAAGAAGGCATATTTAAATGGCAGTAAAT
Source organism: Nannobrachium achirus (assembly GCF_963921795.1). Taxonomy (NCBI): domain Eukaryota; kingdom Metazoa; phylum Chordata; class Actinopteri; order Myctophiformes; family Myctophidae; genus Nannobrachium; species Nannobrachium achirus. Next base: position 47,397,160 of record NC_137816.1, read on the forward strand.
GTGTTAATATTGATGACATCAGGGATCATGGCCATATATGGAGTGCGCCATGAGGCGTGACGGACGGACAGACGGACTTGATCTGCAGGTTTTCATACTAAATGTGACCTACGGTCGCAATAATGAGTGTTCAGATTAGGGCGTAGTGACAGGAGCTTCTTCATAACATTTACATAATGATAATCCCAGTTTGGGGGCGCCTAGACACAAACAGTAACTACTGTAGTGGAGTTTGAAAAGGATTTCCAGTCATTATGTGACCACCGCCTTTTGTGCTGCCTGCAGCAGCAGAAGACACAGTGCCAACAGCACACAACAACGAGCATGCACGCGCACACACACACACACACGCATGCACGCACGCACGCACGCACACACACACACGGTTATAGTGTAACAAAGCCACGGAGAGCTAATTCATCTCCTGAGAGGCAAAGAACCACAGCTGGCACTGTTTGGAAATCGGGGAGAATGTTGGCACTCTCTTTGAGCACCTCAGCGGGCCTTTGCCAGACAGAGCCATGCTATGTGGTGCACCCTCTCTCTCTATACAATCTTTTTGGGCCATTTGATGGCCGCTGCACTTGACAGAGATACGAAGGGACACGAGCATGATTTATTTTTAAACGGTTTCAGCTGGCGCTCGTTGAAGCCCTGCAGGGTCATGAATACATCATGAAAGCTGTGGAGTGACGCTCCTCTGTGGCCCCCTGAAGATCTCTGCGGGCCCCGTGGTCTAAAGCCAGCTGACTGCTGATTGCAGTCTGATGCTGCATGCGCTCACAGTGTCCGACTCTCTAAACCAGGCCACGGCTGCATGGGCGGTTGTGTTTGCAGCTCAGTTGAGGGGAGTATAAGCCATAAATTATGTTTTTGGGGAGTGGACGTGGGCTGCTAGCGGGTAAGCTGGCGATTGGTAAATGGTAAATGGTGCATTTATAATAGAGGGTATGCGCATGCATAAAGTGAGTGACAAAGTGAGTTTAACGTCGTTTTACATCGTTTAATGCAATCAGATAGGACTTTTCTTTTTGGATTTACAGTATGGGCTGTCAAGAAGTCCAGAAAGTAGTTTTTTGCCACTCACCAACAGTAACTAGTGGAGTTTGAAAAGGATTTCCAGTCACTTATGTGACCACTGCCTTCAATTCACTTCAATCAACTTCAACAGCTCCCCGCGAACCACTGTTCACTGCGCTGGTTTCGTGGCTCCCCCCTTCCCCGCCTCCCCGTTCGTCCTCTCCGCACAGCTGAGCGCTGGCCTCAGCCAATCACAAGCCACGGCCGACGTCTCGTCTCGTCCTATGAACACAAATTGTTTCCGAAGCCGCTGCCTTGTTACAGTCTATGGGAGCGTTGCTGTTTTCTGAGTACAATTCACAGTTTACATGTAAGGAATACTAACAACGTGCATGTGTTTATGTGAATGTGTACTATGCATATTATGGTCATGTGAGTGAGTGCATGAATGCGTGCGTCCATGTAGGTTATGTCCGTATGTAATATTTGGTTATAATGCATGCTTCAGTTGTCATCAATCCTAGTTCTATGAAATCTCAAACGTGTCCTTGCCTCCTTTCCTTGACTCTATTTTCTTTCCTTCCTCCACCATAACGTTGACACGTTTTTAATTTGAAAATTGCTCGCCGATTTCATATAATTGAAATAATTCCAAGGGAATGCATGCCAGCCTGTTTATAATGGCACACGCAGACATTCTTCCCCAGGCATACTCTGCAAGAGATCCATAATTTAAAGCCTGGCATTTGAAAGCAAAGTGTATTGCAACCCCCATCTAGCCAGGGTTAATTGACTCTTAGGTTCCGTTTCCCCCTACTCATATTTCTCAGTTGCCTGTTGCCATATCAATAACACTTCATTATCCGGCCAAACAAAACTGTCTCGCCAAAACACAACAAACCGCATCATAATTCTCAAAATCCCGCCGTCCCTAAGAACTCTATCTCACCCGAACGAGGAGCTGTCATCTGTTCCATACGTGGTTCTCTCCATCTGGCCTCCAAGATAAAAGATGCCTCTGCATTTGTGTCAGAAAGCTGGGGCGCGCAAGACTCAATATGTTGGAAACAAAGCACTGAATTGTAGATGGGGTGTTTCACCATAGGCTTGCTGATTAACACATCAAAAAGGGGGGAGAAAAAGAAGGCTTTCAGACACTGGTAGGCATGGCAGGGTTCAGATAGAACATAATCTTTTTGCTCAATACAGCCATTGGAGAATAAAAAGTTGACGATTCCTCATCCAACCTTCTCAGTGCTTTCAACAGGTGTCCGTAAGCAGGCGGATCATAAGGGACCCTACCCCCGTCTGTAATTCAATTAAAACGTGTCATTTGTTTTAATTTGGTTTAGGTTCAGGGTGGGCTTAGCAGAGGAAAGCTGTTCGTTTTTTTGTCCCTGTATCAGCCGTGGCATGAAGCCACTGCGACACCCGTGCCGAGTGCCAGCCTCGCGGACGATTGTTGATCACCCTTTGTTCGAGATACCGTCGTCTCCTCGGTCCCTCCCGCCTTATCGCGTGCTCCCACTTTCCCGCGTAACTCCATCCCATCCGTTCTGCGGGTGTGCGTGCGTGTGCGGGCGGCAGTGGCGGTATGGTGCAGCTGGCTATGGCGAGGAGTCAGACAGCGTGGCGCCATTTGCACGGCCCATTGTCCCCCATCTGCCACCGTGGGATGTTATCAGCCTCCACCAGGCTCCCTTTCCCACAATGCTTTGTTACCTGTGTGTGTGTGTGTGTGTGTGTGTGTGTGTGTGTGTGTGTGTGTGTGTGTGTGTGTGTGTGTGTGTGTGTGTGTGTGTGTGTGTGTGCGTGCGTGCGTGCGCGTGTGCGTGTTCAATGTGTATGTGTACAGTACATGTATTTCCAATCTCCTGTAATGCTTCATTTCATGGCTCCCACAGGGCTCCTCTATAACATTTCTAGCTCTCTCATTACCCACTGAGAGCTGCTTTATCTGTTCCAGTTATATTTACTGAGTAGGCCTTTCATTTAAGGATGCCCACACACACACACAAACCAACACGCACGCGCACGCACTCGTACATCCATAAGCAGCTGTATCGTGTTCATTTGATACATAATCCAGGCATCGGTGACAATATTGTTTTGAAAATGTAATCCCAGTGTATGCATGTGTGTATTCATGAATAGGTATGTGTGTGGGGCTGTGTGTGTGCACGTGCATGCGTGCGTGCATGTATGTGTGCAAGTGTGAACGAGAGAGAGAGAGAGAGACACTCTCACACACACACACACTGCATGCATAAATGCAATATCGGCCATTACTACTATTTCCTGCCTTCGCCGTCAGAAAAACTCTCAACATTCAATTCACATTGACATCTCAAAGCCAGCAAGCACAGCTTTGTAGTGTCACTATGTCGCAGAATATGCAATCATTGATGAGCATTTTAAATGTAAACGCTACAGGCTCCAGACAGATACTGTCAACGCCTGCTTTGATTGCCCTCGTGATACAGCCCAAACTGGAGTGGGATGGAGATGCAGATGAAGGGGATTGTGTCTGATGAAATTTGAGGGCCTGTAGGCTGTCATGGCTAATAGGAACCTGTCGAGAAACTGAGGCCTATTGGTATGCTCTGCAACTTCTTGTTGCAAAATAAGGGTTTTGCGGTGTGGTCCATTAGGCATCATAAATGGAATGCATTTATAGCGCTTTTCAGTGTATTTGACATTCACTGATTCTCACACCGATGGCAGAGGAAACCATGCAACCTGCTCATCGGGAGCAGTTAGGGGATCAGTGCCTTGCTCAAGGACACTTGAGCCAGGAGGATACAGGGAGCCGGGGATCGAACCTGGAACCTTCAGATTCCAAGACGGCCGCACTACCCCCAGAGCCACTGCAGCATCAGTGACTAAAAAGCCATTACAGAGAAGAGAGCCGTGGATTGATATTTGACATGCGATCATTTTTCAAAAGGAACAAAATGTACCGCTATGCTGGTGGGATACTCAATTAAAACAATACATTACACTTAATATGGATCTATATGGTTTACTATGCAACCTACTTTATGTGAAAATGCATTACAATTGCTCAAAAAATAAGAAGATGAATAGTTGTTTGACATTTTAAGATCCAAGAAGGAATTTCTTCGAAAGAGTGCAAGTCATTCTCTAACCTGTTACTTGACGGTATAAATCCACCACTCCAACACTTAAGTGACGTCATTGTTGAGGGAGGAGACCACGTCACGAAAAAGTGCCATCTCAGGCCCACATTACACAAACTAGACCAGGTCAACCTGGTTGTGCCAGACCCCCTGTCTGTCATCATCATTTATGACATCATGCCTTTTGTAGGCATGTCATCATCATGTCATCATCATATATACCCTTTATATAGAAAACCCGGACAGACATTTGCTTATGTAGGCCTACCCATTTCATGGGTCTGGCAATAAAATGAGAGGACACTACACATTGTTGTTACACAAATCCAGATGAGCTGGCTCTGTTTGTTTCTACTTGTGACAAGATCATGGCTAGGAGTTGCTTAGCAACGCATTTATAGAGATTAATGAATTCTTTAACAAAAGGTCTCTCAGTTTATATTAAAATTTCTTTCTCTTTCTTAACACTTACAGTATATTTATTATTTTACATGCCCATTTATGGGTGCAAACTTGCATACCTATCACAGAGGACCTGAGGGCGTGATGCGCCAAGTGGGAAGTTGGTCAGATCAGTGGATATCCCCAAAATATCCCCAAATCCCCATACATGGAATACACGGATGTCATCAATATGATGTCAAAGTGCTGACGACCCAGAATGGCCTAGATTTCATATTTGGCCACAAATATATTTAAATATTTTTTTAGGGTTTTCTGCCTTATTTCAGATTCCTTTCTCTAACAGTAGAGCAGCAAAGGCCGTCGGGCCCGGGAACCGACCCCGCGATTCGTCAGGCTGACTCTATATATGGGTGTAAAAGTGGGACAGACAGACAGATACAGAAATCTCCATATAGGGGCATAAAAGGGATACAAACAGACGGACGGGTACAAGGGGTATTGCACAACTGGGTGGGCTAAGCTCCCAACACCTTTCTTTGTCTGGGCTCTGAAGCGTGGCCTACATCTGGCCTACATCTTGGCACAAAGCACTCAAAGTTTGTTGTACGCCAGGGTCACATTGGCCAAGCTTTGCGGGACTCTTAATGAAATTAAATCAATAAATAGCACCGCTCACTTCACTCAAGGTGTGATTTTTTTTCTAAATAAGGGCCAGCTGCCTCCGTGCAGGTTATTTTCTCCAGTCTCTATATGCAGTGATAAATAAGTGGATTACAGTCACAGCACATCTGTTGACATCATACACAAAGCCTTTTTCATGAATACATTTATGTACAGTAATATTTCACGAATAAGCCGGGCAGTTGTGACAAACGCGCAGTAAAAGGCTACGGCCCTTGGGCGGCATGCTTGCCTCCAATATAAAACCTGTTTCCATCATTGATACACACAAGTTGTGGCAGAAAACTAATGGAGGCGGTCAGAGTGATAGTGTGAGGGTCGGAGGTGGCCGATGATGTTCGACGGTCTAATTGCTTTTTTTTTTTTACTTAGCTGAGCTCAGTCTCTGTCTTTAGCAGCCAGCCACGCACGGATGGCTGCCTGAAAACACCTACATGGATAATTACGGCCCACGTACAGGCAGTGTAGCCAGCACAGATGGACCGAAATAACATAAATTAAAAAGGGGTGCTGCGGGCTAAATAGCGTATCTGCAACATACGGTTCAACTTTTCTCATTTGTGGAGCCTCGTATAGCCAGAGATGGAAGTGCTCTATGGAGGTCCTTCAATATTCCACTTACTTGGGGAGGTTGGATGTTGCATTCATGATGCTTCAGGGGTTTGGCCACTTCCCATGCGAAAGCCCCCTGTACCCCCAGACAGATACAGGTCAAGTGGGCAGCTAAACATTGTGGCCAGCTCAATGTTAACACGCACGCAGGTCAAGTGGACAGCTAAACATTGTGGCCAGCTCAATGTTAACACGCACGCACGCACGCACGCACGCACGCACGCACACACACACACACACACACACACACACACACACACACACACACACACACACACACACACACACACACACACACACACAGCGAGTTCCACAAAGATGTGCACTTGCAGTTATAAAGTCGTGTTCCTTTATAATGTATTCAAAGTCCATTTGTTTAGGCAGTCACACTCAATGGCAAGTGGGTTATAGACCCTGTACATGGATTGCATTATCAGATGTAACTCAGAGCTGATGGGGGTAAGAAAAGGTTTTCTATAGGTTTATATCTATAACATTGAGTAAAGCCCTTGGCAGCTACAGTACTTCTTTTCATCTCAGTTACTTTCATGTACAGTATATCCAGGTCCTGGTATAGCATGAAAATTCAGTCCAGTATACATTATTTTTTCCCGGCCGTGGAGATGGTACGTGTTACGTCCGATTCTGTGAACTGCCATCATTGCAGTGATGGCAGGATGCAACTGACATAAACAGAACTGATACGCACGGCATGAATTCCTCAAACGTTTTATGTCCCACGGCTGCCTCGGGCTCGGTGCGGGAATGATAGCCTCACCAGGCTCACGCACCCACAAAGACTCACACAGTAACAGTAGAAGAGAGAGATGGTGTGTTGATTGCGCAGGCAGCTACTATGGCTGAGTGGTTTGTTCTGTGCAACGTGCGAGTCTGGCCGGTGCATCGCAGTAGAAGGCGTGAGTTTATCGTATATCGCCTCGGTGGCTTTCTTTCTTTTTTACTTTATTTATTCAGGGGAGCCCATTGAGAGCAAGCTCTCTTTTTCAAGGACACCCTGATCACAGCATAGAAACAATACAGCAATGAAAAAACAACAACAAATGTTGTAACTTATGACTGAGTTAATTAAGTTCATTTATGGTGATAATATTTCATATAATATTTCATTACATTGAGTTAAAAAGCTGCTAATTTAATTGATATTTACAGAGTTAAAAGTTGCTATTTACAGTTAAAAGGAATTGAATTCATAATACAGTATTTGAGTTAAAAGTAATTGAGACAGATTTTCTATTTCTTGAATGGCCTAGCCAAGGATAGCTTAGAACTTCAACTCCCATAAGGCTTAAGGCCCATTCCCACTGGGCCAGATAACAGATATCTGGAGATATTTCTCCAGATATTTTTCCATTCAAAGTGGATGGTAGATGCAGATAAAAAAAATATCTACCACAGATATTTGCCACAGATACTTTTATCTGTGGCAAATATTCTTTTTATCTGTATCTACCATCCACTTTGCATGGAAAAATATCTGGAGAAATATCTCCAGATATCTGTTATCTGGCCCAGTGGGAATGGGCCTTTAGTGCCAAAAGACCGGGAGTGAGAGTGTGTCAGCTTAGAGCAGAACTAAAAGATTCATTACAAAAGGATATCTCTGTACCTTTTTCTTGTAACCTTTTTTTCCTTATATAAAAGACCTTAATTACATTTTCGACGTCCTCCTGTGGAATTATTAATTTTTGAACATAGTTAATCTACAACAAACGATTGAGTCATAATACAACATCAGAGATGCACATAATCAGTTTTTACATAAATCAGGTACAATCACTATTGTAGAGTGTCCTCAAGCAGCACTTTAAACGTCTCTATTTGATACCAATCGAGAAAGTTTGAGTGAGTCCTGAAGTTTTCCCATTTGTGTGGAGCATAATGGATAAAGGCAGACTTTCCCTGCTCACTGTTCATACGAAGACATGTGTATCTAATGTGCGTGTACGTGTTGATTGTCCAGTGACTTTTAGATCTAAAAGCGAGGATAGGTACAGAGAAAGTTTACCACACAATGCCTTATGAATAAATAACATACAATGTTGCTCTCTACGAACTTCAAGAGATGGTCATCCCACTCTTTCATATAACAACCCACAATGATGGGTAAGATAACCATGGCCAGTGATAAACCGCAGGGCACTGTGGTAGACAGCATCAAGTGGCTTCAGCGTGGAGCGTGAAGCATGCATGTATAGCACCTCACTATAATCAAACACAGACATTATTACAGCTTGAACAATAGTCTTTTTACTAGACAGAGAAAAACAAGACCCGTTTCTGTAGAGAAACCCAATCTGTCCTAGGTCCATGTGGAGCACCTAACCAAAAAACTCAGCTTATCATCTAGCCAAATCCCTAGATATTTATAAGACCAGTTGAACCAAATGAAAACCCAAAGTATGCAACCCGTTTGCGCACGCGCACTGCCTGCAGGTCTAAATGTTGGAGAAAATCGATTATTAGAAGTGGAGACACATGTAAAGGTGGACAAGTAAATGGTTGTCAAGCCAGAGCCATGAGCGTTTTTTTGTGGCAAGTTTAAAGACAATTGCGCTGCAAGCTTGTATCTGCTATTTTTGGAACATTTGTTCACAAAAATGTGTGAGGCATTTGAAGGTCTTAATAAGCAAGTCTAAACAGGCAGATATCCATAGATGGATGGATGGATGGACGGACGGACGGACGGACGGACGGACGGACGGACGGACGGATGCATGCATGGGTAGACGGACAAAATAGACTGTGGCAAACGGCTGCCACAGGGAAGCCTTTTAGGGCTCTGGGCAGTGGCTAATCCCACTATTGCAGCAGGGCACCAGGGAAAATGCTGCTGCAAGGCAGCTACTTTCCCCAATTACCTGTTTGAGGTATGGGGAGGTATTTCCGTACAGTCTGCTGACCCATTTTCAGCTTCTCTCTCAGCCCACCACAAGGCAGAGCAGACAATACTGTGACAGCACAGCTGAGGACAGTGGACAATACTTTGATACCGTGACCTGTATATATTCCTTTAGACTTCCAAGGCCCAGGTCGTGACAGGAGGCATTCTCCAGGCTGCAAAATGCACCGCTACCTTTTTTTATGTGAAGTCTACAAATAAAAGCTTTTTGTGCTTGTTGTCAAGGCAACTATAAAAGTCACCTCTGAACTTCCTTCTGATCCGAAGTTCTGTGTAAATAAGACTCACACGGCATAGGAGTTCTAACGTCTCAAATCTCAATTAAAATCTTTGCCTTTAATTGTAATGCCCCGATCAGGCTGAGTGGGGTGTTATTAGTTGTTCAAGTAGGTGTAAAGTAAGTACCGGTAAGTAGATTTACTTGTACTTAAGTACAATTTTTAAGCAGGTTACACACTGCTGTGTTTTTTCGTTGCGAAATGCGTTTTTCAGGGCAAGGAGAGAGAGAGAGAGAGAGAGAGAGAGAGAGAGAGAGAGAGAGAGAGAGAGAGAGAGAGAGAGAGAGAGAGAGAGAGAGAGAGAGATAGTGATTGACATAATGTGAGGTTGCTTTCTTTTTTTTACGTGCTCCAAAATTCGCTCCGATATTCGGCCAAAAAAACGCAGCAGTGTGCAACAACCTTTACTCTAGTACAGGGGTCTTGAACGTTTTCAGGCCAAGGACCCCTTAGTTGAGAGAGAGATGAAGCAGGAACCCCCACAACCTTCTCATACATTCCATATAGTTTCATTGTTTGACAGCACAATCATCAGTGTATTTTGGATTCATGTCAATTTGTTTATATTATTTATATTATTTAACCACTTGTACTGTCAATACTTAATAAACTTGACCTTTTACTCTGTACTTTTCTGCTCTTTTTCCCATCTACACTAAAGTTCTTTGCCGAAAATAGACGATCTACAAGCTCACAACACCTTGCGCTGCAAGGCGTTGTGAGCTTCTAGATCTGCTATTTTTGGCTAAAGTTCCCCTAGGGGTCGCGGACCCCCTGTTGAAGACCCCTGCTCTAGTACATTTTTAATACAGGACTTAACATTGCAGTATTGATACTTTTACTGGTAAACCTCTGAGTAATGCACACGACCTCCAATGATTAGAAGTGGTTGAACATACAACACACCTTGCCCCAGGTCAGAGCTGCTGTAAACACGTGGTCTTCTCACTGGATCACAGGTCAATAGCAGATGTGCAGCTCGTCCCGTCACTGGCTCAGCTTCACTCCTTAATTACACAGCCATTGATTGGCTGGGACGTCGATAAGGCATTTTAAGCAACTAAATCCTCCTCGTATGAACACGAGGGGACAAAATGAGAACTGTGCACATGGTTTATGTATTTATTCTCTGTTCTCGTCATCCCACGAGTGTGTGTGTGTGTGTGTGTGTGTGTGTGCGCGCGTGCTCGCAAGTGTGTGTGTGTGCATGCAAGTGTGAGTGCGTGCGTGTGCGTGTGTGTGTTGGGTATCTATGCTCACCTCTTGCATTTCAATTGTGCCATCTGGCTCCTCAATAAATGCAGAGGAGAGCAGGGAATCGATGCAGGTGGCTGATGGCTATGGAGGAGAGAAAAAGGAAAAGAAGAAAAAGTTACTTTGTGTTCTGCTGATCCCATGTTAAAGGAAGACACAGAAAAAGGTTCTCTATATTCATTATTTTAGGCCAGGGGTTTTCAACTGATTGTGAACCAGGGACCACCACTCTCCCTCCTCTATACAGCTCCGAGATGAGGTTCTTGCTCATAACAAGCCCATATGAGCTTTTCCGGGGATAGTTAGTCACGTTTTTTGACCATTCTTACCTTCACCAAACATCGTATCCAGTGAAATGTTATGGAAGCAGTAATGTGCACACCTGACTCGCCATTAATCTGTGTTGCAGCCACCAAGCGGTCGTGGCGACAGGCTGACAAAAACAGTTTTAGACTGGGAACGCATTAGTTTGTAGATCTGATATTTTTGAAAAATCTTGAACATTTGTGCAAGTCTTTGAATATTTCAAATCCTTCTAAGGTTTTTTGAAAAACCGATGTTTCTATGTCAGTGGCGCTCAAACCTTTTCATGTCAAGGACCCCCAAAATGATATGTATTTGGCCACGGACACCCATCTCAAAACATTTAGTTCCAGGGACCCCCAGGAGCAAAATTTGAGTTAAAAATGTTAAAAAATAAACATATTCAAAGATTTGCACACGACTTTTCTGGTGCCACGCTGTGAGCTTGTATATCTGCTATTTTTCAATAGCTAAAGTATAAAATAATTAAGGCCCCTCCACCTTGGGCCCTAGTAACTCAGTCCCACTTTTACCCCCCTTGTGATGCCCCTGTTACACCCTATGCCAGTAGCCAGTAGTACCACAGTACATACAGTAAATGAGAGCTGTTGTTCGGGGAGTCATTCCATCACCTTGGCAGCACCCTCTGTGGTTCCAGCCCATGAATGGCAAAGCACCTCTGGGTGGCAGTGCACCCGTCCGAGTGGAGCAGCGCTGGGGGTCAGGGAGTTTAAAACGTTAAGACCTGGAACGCATTATATTATAATATATAATATATAAATATATAATATATATAATATATAATATATGCTTTAACTATTCAAAATCGCAGATATACAAGCTCACAGGGTGCCGCGCTGCGAGCTTGTAGATCTGCTATTTTTGAAGAATCGTGGGCATTTGTGCAAGTCTTTGAATATATTGATCAGTGGTTCTCAAACCTTTTCATGTCAAGGACCCCCAAAATTACATGTATTTGGCCGCGGAACCCCATCTCAAAATATGTTGTTCGAGGGACCCCGCAGAAGCAGAGATTTGAGTTACAAAAGTTTGCTTTGAAAAATATACAGTAAAGATTTGCAAAAGATTTTACAATTTTTCGAAAAAAGCAGATATACAAGCTGTGAGCTTGTATATCTGCTATTTTTCACTAAAGTACAAGAGTATAAAATAATTCAGAGTCTTAATGGGTTAAATCTTAGGCCACCGCTTGCAATCTTCACTGGGAGAGACAGATCGCAGAGAACGCACATCATGGACCGCTCACTTCACAATTGACTGACAGTAGGTTAATTGGCTCAGTCGTCCCTGCTCAGCGTCATACAGTCCCTGGTTACTGGAGGGCCTGAGGACATGCTCCATGCCTAGCCCAGCTGTAAGCAGTCGTGTTGAGCAGCACTGTGCGAAGCCGCATCGAAAACGTTGCATGGTAACAATCTCGATGTGATATCCACTGAAAGATTCTGAGCAATATTTGGAACACGCATATAGAGATCCATCTAAAAAAATGAATATTGTGTAAAAAAGCATTGCAGATGCCCTAACTAGCACCCCAAATCATAAATGTCTGCGGAAAAACGTCCCACTGGACTTCAAGCAACTCTGACTTAAGAAGATTGACATTTCTCTATTATAAATCTTTGTTTTGAATGTCTCGTGTAATATTGTAAAATTTTGAGATATGGATGGTCATAATGTTAACAAAAAAGGTTTGGAATATTTCACTGCATGCGCAATGTACAATCTAGAATATATGAAAGTTTAACATTTTTTAATTATATTACAGAAGAAATTTTACTTTGACACAATATTTTATTCTTTTAGATGGATCTATGTATGCATGCAAGCAGGGTTGTGAAGTAATGCATTACGTGTAACATATACAATAACTAACTAAAATGTAACTGTAATCAGTTACACTTGAGGGCACTATTCCAGTTACTGATCAACTGGCCACTCACTCAGTATGCGTATCACTGAGAACGTGCGATAATTCACATGGACACTATGGCATGTATGGCTAGGCAGCCCTTGTTGTACCGCCTTTAGACAGCTGAGGAAATTCAAAGTCTGTATAGAAGGTCCTGAAATCCGTCTACTCAGCTACCACTCAGAGCATTGTGACAAGGGGCGATTACTGTTTGGTAGGGGAATAGCTCCTCCGGGACCAGCGGACCCTGAGGGTTGTATGCTTGGCCGAGCGCACCATGGGGACTGGTGGGCCCCTGCCTGTTGATTTTCATACTCCGTAAGGTGTTTGAGGTAGAGAAGGATTTTAAAAGACTCATTCAAGCAATGGGCTGTTTGTGCCACTGCAGTCAGGCAAGTGCCTGCATATAGTCACAAAACCACTACAGAGACACAGAAAAGAGCATTCTCCCTCAGATTTCTTTGGGTTTCTTTTTTTAAATAGTTTGGCAATCTGTCAATGAAAGGTGCTGCTATTTATGCCATGCAGTGAGCAAGTGCTTATATTTATTTATTGCCCGGCTTAGTTGAATGCTTGATTCTGATTGGTCAAGCGCTGAAATCAGCTGTGAATTATGGGAGAATAATGACCGCTCAGCTCTATAACGGACCAAAGGCTCAGAACACCGGCTAAACTCAGGCTGCGCTGTGTGAATTTAGTACCGAATTAATCTCAGCCATGTAAACAAACACACAGCATCATTTACAACTAAACGTTGCTCTCAAGAATGTTTTTCAAAACATTTGAGGCGAGAAATAGACAACGCAGTATCAGAAAATGGATTCTATTAGATCAGCACTTCCTTGTTTTCCAATGTGACCACACGCTGGGGGGGACGCCCAGCGCAACACTTGTGGAACACTTTCAGCAGTCTGTTAACATGGAAATACTTTGTTTTGTTTATAGTTTTGAGTCAAATTATTATAAGCGGGATAACATCTCGCTCAGCAGTGATTATGGAGTGATAGGAGCCCTTCAGGTTGACACCTCCGCTATCACGTCGGTGGCAGAACACATTTGCAACTCCTTCTGTTTGTTAATTCCTGTTCTAGTCTGAGAAAATACATACAAATACAGTCTGAACCTGCAATGTTTAAAATGTTCATGTGTATCTGGGCTGAACGTGCATTAAGTAGGTGCATTCTATTTCATGACACAAGTTAATAGCCTAGATCAGAAAACTATCAATATATCATTAAACTCTGATTATTTGGACATGTGCCGTTGAGAATTGAATGCTCTCTGAATTCTTTGATCATACATGGGCAACTGGCGTACAACATGTGGCCCCCACCTTCACTTAATGCGGCCTGCAGGTTGATATTGGAATGCTGATATAGCCTTTATTGATTTCAGCTGTACCAATTCCAAACATGCTAAACATGACCTGTTTTAATTACTTCATTAGTAAGGCTTAATGACTAGTATTAAAATGTCTTTTTCGTGTCCAATGTATTTGTATTTAAGTTCATAAAGTTAAAGTATAACTAAATGATTTGAAATTAAATAAAAACATATTTTCCAATTAAAAAGTAGCAGAAAATGTTTCAGGATTAGAAAATAGAAGATCTACAAGATCAAAACGCGTCGCACTGCGAAGCGTTTTGAGCTTGTAGATCGGCTATTTTTGCTACTTTTGTGTGACAGAATGACGAAGTAGGGCATTCATTAATTAATCAATTAATTTAAAAAAAGTTAGAAAGAGGTTTATGCCCGAAGGTATATGCAATGTGGTCTTCTAGTGAGTGTGGAACTATAGTGGCCCTCTCCATCGTCAAAGTTGCCCTCCCCCTGGCTTAGATGCAGTCATCGGATGAAACTCAGACACACAGAGGAGCAGCATTCATGGTCTGCAAAGGCAATGAATGGCCCTTTGATAGCAGACAGTTCCCCTACTGAACCATCAAAAGGACACACTTATCTTTATTGTAACACAGCCTTTGATAATGGATGAGCAGCAGCATCGACTGAAGCAGCAACATTGAATCATTTACAGAACTATCATTAGCACAGGATGGGTGTTGGGGGCTGGCTTTCAATGTTTGCGGCAGTGAAATGAGGTCTTCAATTCAGCTGCTAGTGGATGGCAAAATGTCTTTTGGACGGGCCTCGAAACAGCTCTCATCTCTCCCCGTGTGTAGCCTACTGTACATCAGTGGTTCTCAACCTGTGGATCAGGGGGGCTCCCCAAATTATTCTGGGGGTTCCCCAGATGATTAACTTAATGTGGAACATTGTTTTCTCACTCAACAGTAAACAAAGTTTAAGTGCACAGAGGGTTTATGCATATTTTGAAAGTGACAATTTAAGGACGTTTTAATAGCTCTAAAATGACAAAATAAACATTGGCCAAATTGTCAAATATTAGAGGCAGAAATTGTGAAAATAGCTGATCTACATGCTCACAACGCCCCACTCCTAGTGCTCGTCAGGGTGGTGGTGGTAGGGGGGGGTACCCACTGAGTTAAAATATGATTATTTTGGGGGTCGCGGCCTTAAAAGGTTGAGAACCACCTCATATTATATTTTCTATATAACTCTACAGTATAGGCACACCATTCATCCTCTGAGACATGCAAAGAGTTGAAATGCAGCTGACGGCGACCGAATCGCGCATGCCAGGAACCGACTCACCGATTCACAGGCAGAGATTCACCAAATCACCCACCACTTCATTGAAAACTTTGGAGCCACAACATCCACAGCAGTAAAGTAAACAACTAAAATATTTATTAACTGAAGAATTTACAGCAAACTCTTATCACGACACAGTCTTCAAGTCAAATGACACTTAACCCCTTTGAGTACAATTATGTTGTTTAGGGAACAATGAACACACCTGGTAGGGACAAGAGAGCTGGATGTGTGTTAATTTTCCTTTGACAAGGTCCATTAAAAAACAACAACAAAGAAAATTAAAACCAAATAAAAACGAGTACAGTGGGAATTGAGAGGGTCTGAATCCGCTTCTTTTCTCTGAAGAAGGTCGAAGCTGCTGAAGGGGAACACGATGGGTTTAACATTTTTTGTTTTTCTAATAAGGAATTGAATCAAGAACAACATTGTCATTTACAACATACCCTTTGTTGTTGTATTTTTTTTTCTTCTTTCTTTTTTTTCTTCTTCTTTTTTTAACAAATGTACATAGTTCTATATATTTCTCTCTGGAAAAGTTTCTGTTCGGTTCATAAAACAAAATAATAAATTCAATTAAAAAAAGGAGGCAAAAGGAAACAGGGGCATGTTGATTCAGCAGTCTGAGCTCCTGGTCCTTTCCTCTGAGGATCCTCTTGGCGCAGAAACCACCAGAAGTGTTGCTTGTCTGGACTTTCCCCAAAACCAACCAGGGTCTCGTTTTGTAGCAACAGGGAACACAACGTTCAGTCAAATCCATAAAAGGAACTGCTGGCCGGCAGAGATGGACAGAGTACCCGACCCCAGTACTTGAGCAAAGGGCTTTGCACACATGTAGGCCTGTTGCGTTTTTTCCGTTTGCTGCATGATTAAAACGCATTGGATTTGGTTGTGCGGAATCCTCACTGCGGATCCGAAAAGTAGTCAATGAGTTTTTACCGCATGCGAAAAGACGCACAAATCGAACTGGGTTCGATCGGGAAAAAAATGCACTGCCGCAGCCACTTGTCGCATGGCAAATTCGGAGCAGGTGTGCACAAGGTCGAAGAGAATCATTGGTTTCTTGAAAAAGAAAAAAGAAATAGTCAGTTTTTTCCAAAGAATCGTGCCTGTCTGCAAAGCTCTTTAGAGTACAGATACCCCTGGGTCAAAATGTACTCCACTACAAGTAAAAGTAAAGCTAGAAGTAGAAGTAAAAGTAAGAGCAAAAAAACAAGGGGGTTGAGTGCCATGTAGTAGCCATGTTCGATTCTGCTTCGATAACCTCTTATCATCGGAAATAGATCAAGAACCCTGCTGCAGCTAGCGAGTGGAGGGGGAAGCCACAGACACGTTTAGTGTGAGAGCAGATGTGTGGCCATGTAGCCTGCCTGACACTCAGCCTGAATTGCATTTTGTTTCATTCCATTATTCAGTCTGAACTTGCTTTCATCTAAGGCAATTTCTGGGATGGGCGTTGCCAAAGAGGCAGTCTTCTGCGATTGGTTCACCGTCTGACCAACACAACAGTAGCAAAGCAGATGACGTAGTGTTGTTATGTGGCTGGCTAGTGGCTAGTCTGTTGCTTGCTACTTGTTAACCAAAGAAACAGGCAGAATAGGAGCGCTACAAACTAGTAATTAAACACAGTAAAACATGTCTGCTACTGATGTTTCATAGCGAGATCGATATGATCCCATGTTACTGCGGCAGGCGACGCAATCTTTATGTTTGGGAATGTGCGGTCCGGTCCGGCGGCGGCGCTGGGTTACATGGAATCACACATGAGTTCTTGGAAAACCCCACCCACGCTGTTCACAAGACGCTGTTTCGCGACGCTGATTCGCCGCACGGATTTCCAAACGAGGAAAACCTCTTCAGTGAGAGCGACACCAGACTCCCTGAATCGGCAAAACAAAATTTTAAAGGGGTGTGGCTAGCGATTCAGCGAGTCTGGAACCAGGCTAGTGGCCATGCGTATTTTAGGGAAGAAAAAAGAAAACAACCAACCTAAAAGTACCTTTTCAGCCTTTCTAGAAATGTACTCCAGTAAAAGTAAAATATTTGGCCTTGGAAATGTACTCAAGTAAGAGTAATACGTTAAAAAAAGAATGTCAAGTACAAATCCCCAGAATCTGTACTCAAGTACATTTACTCAGTCACTGTCCACCACTGCTGGCCGGTCTAAGAAGGTGAAATGACGTCACAACCTGCCACTAAAAAGGTTAAGGCAGGAATAGAAAAGTAACACGACAAAAATAACCACGGTAAAAAAATGATAGAAAATGTTGCTAACATTCTGGTTCCCTGTGAAGCTGTGGTGTGGTGAGAATTATTCACATAGTCTTATATTCTTTACAGAATCCTTTACACAATATTTACAGCAAAGCGCAGCATATCCGTCCCCCAAGAAAAGGGGAAAAAATAAATCACTTAAAAGTTGAACACGATGATAGTGGAGAAAACTAACCAAAAACGGTATAATCGCCTTATCATAACATCTGCATGAAAAAAGAAATTAAATAATCGTACGCACAGATCTGGAAATAGGTGTTTTACATTACATCATTACATTTCATATCAAATCAGTTCAAAACAAAGCACTCTGAAAACTTTTTTTCTTTTTCTTCTAGGAATCCTTTGTACAAATGTTTTGATTCTGGTGTAGACACTCGCTTTTTGTGTGTATTCACAGTTGCAATTTCACAAGTGTGTGTGTGTGTGTGTGTGTGTGTGTGTGTGTGTGTGTTTTTTTTTTCTTTTCTTTTTTTTACAAGAGGCATCGTGATAATGATGGAACACACAGCGAATTCTCTAGCAAGTGAGAAACAGCAAATAATGAGGACGCTCACTACATGTGAGCGTCTGCACGAGGTCTACAGTGGGAGGGACTACCATGAATTGCATGGCCCACCTAAAGCTACACAAAACCCCAAGTATAGTCCTCCCTGGTGGTTTAAGAAAAGAAGAGGGGAAAAAGTGACTCAGTGACTGTGATGAACGGATGAGAGAACTGCAGAGCTCCTGGGAGGAGGTTGATGATGATGATGTGGACTTGATGAGGACAGGACAGGACAGGACAGGACAGGACAGGACAGGACAGGACAGGACAGGACAGGACAGGACAGGACAGGACAGGACAGGACAGGACAGGACAGGACAGGACAGGTGAGGAGAAGCAGAGATGGTGGTGGGGGTTTGCTTGCAGCAGAGGGCAGGGTATGGTGTGCTGCAGTCTAGACCAGGGGTCTTCAACGTTTTCAGGCCAAGGACCCCTTAGTTGAGAGAGAGATGAAGCAGGGACCCCCACTACCTTTTCATAGATTCCATATGGTTTTAGCGTTTGACAGCACGATCACCAGTGTATTTTGGATTCATGTCAATTTGTGTTTTCAGATATTTAACCACTTGAACTGTCAATACTTAATAAACTTGACCTTTCACTCTCTACTTAAGTCTGTTACTTGACCTTTCACTCTCTACTTAAGTATGTTATTTTTCCCCTCTACACCAAATCTTTTTGCCAAAAATAGCCGATCTACAAGCTCACAAGGCCTAGCAGTGCAAGGCGTTGTGCGCTTGTAGATCTGCTATATTTGGCTAAAGTTCTCAGAATATGGACACTAGGGTTCAATGGTTAATATAAAAAAGGAGAAAAAAGTTTCTATCACACAAAGATTTGGAGGACCCCCTGTAGTAACTCTGAGGACCCCCTGGTCTAGACCAGTGTTTCTCAAACTTTCACATTCCAAGGTCTCCCCTTAACTCCGACAGTGTACAATGGAACCAAATTCAATGTGTACGCTGTCAGAGTTACAGACTTGTATGGGTCAATTTAGACCCCCAAAAAGGAACCCACAGAGTCCCTGGAATCCACATTGAGAACAACTGCTCTAGACTACGGATGCCATAATACTTGGCATGTACATACTGTACACAGGTGTGACCCTCTGTAAACGCCAGGCATACTCACGACCCAGGCCTAACTAACGTGACATGGCTTTAATTACCACACTCCCATGACCTCCACCTCCTTTCTCTCTCTCTCTACTCTTTCCTCCTGTGCGTTTAATCACTCACTGATATACTGTATATGCTAATGACGGAGCTGCAGGGGCCTTTTTCACAAAGCTCTCCCCCTGCATGTGGGATGAGCAGCCCGCACCACGCAGAACTCTGGGAAAGGACTGGAAGGACGCTGGGAGCGTATAGTTCCCAATTAATCGCTCTATTCCATGGCTGTCGCCTGGTCTTGGAACCTCTGGGGGGAGCTAATTGCACAGTGTTTCGTGCCTCCCACGTGCCGCCATGTTCGGCCCCGAAGAGTAGACAAAGGGAGACAGGGAGACGTGACCGTGAGGCTTGCGAAGGCGACCCCGTACAGGGCGCAACAGTGACACTGTCTTGATGGATTACGTGGAATTAGCTATTATTTTCAAGGTGTGTCGATGACCAAGCAATGCTAATGCAGATATCTCTTGACCCTTGGCTGATCGCTGAAGGTGAGCAGGAGCTGCTCACCTTCAGGTCAAGGGCTTCCTCCGAGCAGCGCGGCACACAAACGTAGCGACACGGAGACACACGACAAGTCAAGGACATACTACATATATAATATGCTGTGGATGGTGTAATGGGTGGTGGTGGGGGTGGCTATATGAAAGTGATTCAGCCTCCTGCTCATGTGGTGCTGTACCGTACAACGCACATACACGCAGACACACACACACACACACCCCGCCATGGCGTGTCATCAAGAGTTGTGACACAAAAAGCACCACCTTAATAACCCCATGTGTCCAGTGTGCGTGCAGGCGTGCGCATCTGTGCGCGAGAGTCTGAGGAGAGAGAGTTGTCAGAGAGGGAGGCAGAGAGTGGCAGCCCAGGGATGAAGAGGAGAAGCAGAGGAGGAGGCGGAGAGGAGGGAGCCGTCTTCCCCAAGAGGAGGAGGAGGAGCAACGCTAGTTGTTCTGCAGACAGTCCAGATCTACTGAGCAACACACATAGCCATTCTGACAACACACACACACACACACACACACACACACACACACACACACACACACACACACACACACACACACACACACACACACACACACACACACACACACACACACACACACACACACACACACACACAGGAGACAGTCAGGAGACCAGTGGTGGAAAAAGTACTCATATTGTTTGTTTACTTAAGTAAAAGTATCAATACTGCAACATAGAAACACTCTGTTACAAGTAAAAGTCTGGAATTCAAAATGTACTTGAGTAAAAGTACGAAAGTGTTGGCATCAAAATATACTACAAAAGTAAAAGTACAAAATGTTTGAAAATAGCAGATCTACAAGCTGTTGTAGATCGGCTATTTTCAAATACCCTAGGTATAAAATATAAGTGGATTGATGTATGTTTTATAATATAATCGTTTATATCTACAAAGTAACTAGTAACTATTAGGTTTTCAAATAAATGTAGTGGAGTAAAAAGTACAATATTTGGATCCGAGATCATAGTGAAAGTAAAGGAAATTGGAAACACTCAAGTAAAGTACAAATACCTCAAAAGTGTACTTGAGTACAGTACTAAGTAAATGTACTCATCAACTTTACACCACTGTAGGAGACGCATATACTATGACAAAGTGTGTGTGTGTGTGTGTGTGTGTGTGTGTGTGTGTGTGTGTGTGTGTGTGTGTATCTGCGTACGTGCCTGCGTGTGTGCATGTGTGTGCGTGTGTGCATGTGTGTGTGACATGACAGATGGAACTGTATGACCTATGCTGAATACGTTCATGTGTGTTGATTACAATTCTGTACACACCTGAGCTGGTTTGGATTCATGTACTGGGAACACGAGGACATGAGACAACTTAAAAATACATGGCCGGGCACTTTGTAATGTATTTATAAATGTGGATTCAAATAAAGAAATTAAAATATCATCGTGTGTAGTGTGTGTGTGTGCGCGTGTGTGCATGCAGGTTTGTGCATTCCATGGTTGTTGGGAGGGCGAAGAATGACAAGATAATAGACTTTATTGTCCCCAAGGAAATTTGTCTTGGACACATACAGTATCTTTTGCAAAATGACAATGCATACATACAGTAATACATACACAGAATGTCACCAGTTGCCCCCCCCCCTCCCCCTCCCCTCCACACACACACACACACACACACACACACACAAACACCTACATCGCACACACACTAGACTCCCACCAACCGAACAACAAATTGCACACTGCCTGCCTGCCGACTGCACAACACACATCATGTTGATAAAAGTGTACATGTCATGTACAGATGCCCCCGTGCAGCACGTACCTTACACTTGCAGGTGGTGCAGGGCGAGTTGGTCATGCTCCACGTGTCTCCACTGAGGCGGGCGATGCCCGTGGGGTCCTGGCACGTCTGCCTGATGTCGTAGGAGAGGTTGTCCGCCAGGCAGGGGTCAGCCGTGCAGCGTGGACAGCACTCGCCCTCCGCCACCGCCGTGTACTCGCACGTCAACACGGGACACACCAGGGGCCAGCAGTCCACCTCTCCTTCCTGCACAGACACGTGCACACATAGACATCAAAGGGGGCTTGAGCCCCTGCCCTTTTATACATCTGTAAAAAGTGCCCTCTCCAGATCACGAATGCAGTTTTTACTGTGGTGAAAGAAATGCAAATGTCCTCTTTCCATGCCATACCTGAAGGCAGCATTGAAGAGAATTGCCTTGCTCAGACTCTGCCATTACACCACATCTCCAGAATTCACTTGATTATAGCCGACCTCCAAGCTCACAATGTGTCGCGCTGCAACGCGTTGTGAGCTTGGAGGTCTGCTATTTTCAATATTTCCACTAAAAGGCCCGTTTAGAAATTTCAGCCCCTGCCTCTCTAACATTCTCTGCACGTCCCTGTTCATGTATACACCAGAACAAGGGGTCATCGCCATGCTGGCTTGTGGTGGACATTTTGTCAAACTTCACTTTTTGCCACGGATGTACAAAATAAGGAGACAATAATTACCAGAAGCACATAAAGAGATGAGCCCTGAATGACCATAACAGGTCTGTAACACTGAGTGTGTACAAACGGAACCAAATGGACCCTTACGGGTCCAGGGTCTGATTGATTAATTGAATATTTTATTAGACAAAAATGAAGAACAGTGCAAAGAAAGAAAGAAAGAAAGGTAGGTGGGTGTCTGGAGGTGTGCGCTCGTCACTTTCACTGCTACAATAGATGTGTTAAAGGAGTAGTTCACCTAAAGAATAACTTATTTTGTCGCATTCTTGAACCTAATACCTAATTTGATGAGTCTCCAATTGACCGATGACATCACATTATTGGCTTAGGAATGTGACAAAAACCCTGCTAACCCTTCACGGTAAATTAACTTTGAAAAAGTTATTATTATTTATATTTTTTTTATCAAATGTAATTTTCATTTCATCTATCTTATTTGTTAGTTTCATTATGTATTGTGTGTTGAGCAACTGTACACATTAGTTTGTAAGTTTTTTTATGTGGAAAAGACTAGCTGGTTGCTATGGCACCAGGGAACCTTAATCAAATCAAATCCTATAAAGTAATTCACTACGACTGAATCTCATCCAGACATTTTGTCCCTGGCATATTGTACTCAGAGAGTCCCCGAGGTGTGCAGAGGCGAACGGCATCTGTCTGCCCACGGGTCTGAGAGAGACGCCGACATTCTCCATGTTTTCGGGAGATTGTATGCATAGGCTGCCCTGATTGGCTAACCCCACCCGTCGACTTAACGGATTAGCATACTCCAACTAGGAAAAAGTACTCATATTCATTACTTAAGTAAAAGTATCAATGCCGCTATATAGAAATACTCTGTTACAAGTAGAAGTCCGGAATTGAAAATGTACTTGAGTAAAAGTACAAAGTATTGGAATCAAAATATGCTATATCAAAGTACTAAAAGTAAAGGTTCTAAAATGTTTGAAAATAGCTGATCTACAAGCTCACAACTCGTCGCATCTGTGACCTTGTAGAGCGCCTATTTTCAAATAGCCTATGTATAAAATAGGTCTGAAGTGGTTAATGTATGTTTTACAATATTATAATCATTTAATCTGAAAAGTAACTAAAGTTTTCAAATGACTGTAGTGGAGTAAAAGTAAAAGTATGCAGAATTGTAAACACTCCAGTAAAGTAAAAATTGTAGTCAAGTACAGTAGTTAAGTAAATCTACTTAGTTACTTTACACCACTGACTCCTAGTGCCTGGAGGAGTGCATGGCTGGCTCATCGCCTCGTTGTGACATACTGTACTGTACTGTATACACAGGCAGACGCACAACTAATTAGAGGCAACACAAATATTTGATTTAGTTCTTCTACAATGACACCTCTCCAAAATGTAGTTTGAGACAAAAAAGAAAAAAGAAAATGCATACTAGTTCCTTCTAGATATCATGTCCCCGGTTTGCAGAATCTTCTGTTGAGCCTGAGAGCTTCCACAGTCACGCATAAAAATGACAAGATGAGAATCATGTCTGTGGGCCAGTTGTGCCTCGAAACCTGTATCTGCATAAAACCCTGTGATGACTGAGTGAACAATCTCTTTAACAAGCAAAACATTCTGTTCATCCTCTTCAAATCGCTCCTTGGCCTGCAAAGCGTGCATATTTAACGACTGTTTGAAGGCATCTCTGATTTGATATTCATGTGCACACAGACAGTAAAGGCTCAGTTTAGTGAAATCCAGAGGGCTCTATTTTGGTGACGCATGGGATGGCGCAAGGCGCGCATGCGTTTTGAGTGTGTACAGTGTACGCTTTTAGGCAACGCATTATTTGAGCTTAACACGAGTGCATGGTCGTGTTAAGGCTCTGAATTAGTCTTGAGTGTGATTAAACCAATCAGAGTGCATAATCCTATTCCCTTTTAGAGAAGATGCGCAGAGGACACGGTGGGGCAGTCGGTAGCGCTGTCGCCTCACAGCTAGAAGGTCCTGGGTTCGATTCCTGCCGTGAGACGCTGTGGGCGCTGGGGGCGTGTTCTCTCCTTCGCGTCATCAGCGCCCACACGCTAGGTGGGGTTGGCGAAAGGGCCTTTCTGTGTGGGGTTTGCATGTTCTCCCCGTGTTCCCTAGGGTAGGTACCCTGACAAAAACATGCAGTAATCCTGGTCTCTATACTGCCTCCCCCTGGCCAGCCAGGGCACCTGATGTAGGGGAAAGGAACTGGTTGGAATAACGTGTTCCTTCCACACCGGGGAAGCTTCCCCCTGTCAGGTAAAAAGAAGCGGCCTGCTCACTCCTCTTGCATAGAAGGAAGCATGAGGTCAGTTCAGGGCTCTCCCCAGGTTGGCAGAGGGAGAGCAGCGCCCAGGATTAGGCAATTGACACTGGGTGAAAAATGGGTTACAAAATCGTGGGATAAGAATTTTAAGAAAAAGAAAAGCACATTTGGTAGATAACGAATTGGAGGAGAAGAAAACTATTTTGCGGGACCATTTAGCAGTAAACACATCCATGATATCTTTATAATCACTTGCTCATTCTCAGTTGTGTTCTCAGTTTCTCTCCCTCTGTCTCTTCTCACCGCCTGTCTTTCCTCTTATCATGGGTCTTCTTTGGAGACACATGATATATTGCTATTATGAGTGTCCCTCTACTTGTTGAGTGGTGCGGTGAGAAGCAATACCAATATCTCAGGAGCACTGCACCATTATGAAGCAGCATTGGAGATCTTACAAGGGGATAACTGTTGTTATGGGACTTTATTACCAACCCTTGAAGTGGTGACAAGCACTCTTCCCTTGAAAGACACCCTCTCATGGATGTGAAGGTAAGCCTATTCCTAAAAGTAGCAAAAGTATTTGTTTTTATTTATTTTAACTGCATTAAAACATGCGACACTCCACGGATACACGTTTACAATAAATTTTACAGAATGCCCATCTCTAATACACGCACGCACACGTGCACACAAGCACGCTTACTACAGCTTATCAAATAAAATATAAATTATATTGAAACACTTAGTATTTACTTAGTATTAGCCTGTTTAGCATTCAGTTTATCACTCAACGCATTCAACTCACTCATTCTTGCAGTAAAAACATAAACAAAACCCCAAGGCAACAAAGGAAGAACTTGGTCATTATACAGTAGATGAAGTTGGCTGAGCCTATAGGAGAATAAACAAAGAAAATATATTATTTGGGTTTGTTTATTGGCATGGCAAATGAAAAGAAAGAGGTATTAATGCTGAAGGAGAGATTAAGGAAAGCTGTGAGGCGTGCATGATTATCAGAGACCAGAAAAATCCACTTGCCCTCTAAATCCACTTCCTCAGCAACAATGTCTGACGTTGTCTCCCAAACAGTGTTAAAACAGCTTTAATAAAAAAGTATAAAAGGAAAAGGAGTATGGTATAACCTAGGTAAAAGCAATGTTAAAACGGTGAGTCTTTAAGATCTCTTTTAAAACTGTCCATGGATTCTGTGAGGCACAGGTTTACAGGCAGGCTGTTCCACATTTTAGGACCATAAAAACTGAAGGCTACTTCTCCGTGCCTACTAGTTTCCGCCTCAGGAAACGTTAAAGGACAACTGCCAGAGGACCTGAGTGGTCTACCAGGCACAGGCAGGTGCATTACCGTTTAGTGATTTGAAAACCAATAAAAGGACCTTAAAATGGGGCGCCCGCTGGCCTACCGGTCCAGGCGCATACCACATAGGCTCTGATGCCTGACAGCGCATCGCAGGTTCGAGTCCCGATCCCGACTGCTGCATGTCACTTCCCATCTCTCTCCCCATTTACTGTCTACCTACTGTACTATCAATAAAGGCATAAAAGCCTTTAGATATTACTGGCAGTGAATGAGTTAATAGCCAGGCGTGCGTGTGTGCATGCGTGCGTGCGTGCGTGTGTGTGTGTGTGTGTACGTGCACTGACCATGCAACGGCACTGCTGGCACCCGTAGGTCCAGGATCCTCCGCTGCGGTAGAGCGTGCGTCCATTCTGGTCCAGACACTGACTGCTGGGCCTGCTGTCACAACTGGGACAGCAAAGCAGGTCGGCGTCTGGCTCTTCGCAGTCACAGGGTCTCCTCCTGCAGAATGTCTGTCCGTCCTGCGTGCCCGTTTTGACAAGGGGTTATTGTTGTGGTATGTTTTCTTTTTTAACAAACGATGCAACACAACACTTCAAAGCCTTTCTGTGTTATTACACAGCACGGTGTAAGTCAGAGAGCGTAAGGAAAGAGGCATGGAGAATGTGCGGCTGACGTGCATCATGGGCCGCCACGCCAAAGGTAAAACTCATCAGGGGCATCACAAGGGGGGTGGAGGGGCCTTAATTATTTTATATACTTTAGCTATTGAGAAATAGCAGATATACAAGCTCACAGCGTAGATCTGCTATTTTTGAAAAGTCGTGAAAATGTGTGCAAATATTTGAATATATGTATTTTTTTAAGCGAACATTTGTAACTCAAATTTTGCTTCTGCGGGGTCCCTGGAACTAAATGTTTTGAGATGGAGGTCCGTGGCCAAATACATACAATTTTGGGGGTCCTTCACATGAAAAGGTTTGAGCACCACTGACATAGAAGCATAGGTTTTTCAAAAAACCTTAGAAGGATTTGAAATATTCAAAGAATTTTCACGATTTTTCAAAAATAGCAGATCTACAAGCTCACAGCGTGGCACCCGGTGCCGCGCTGTGAGCTTGTATATCTGCTATTTTTCAATAGCTAAAGCACAAAATAATGCGTTCCCAGTCTAAATGGGTTAAACCCCCTCCCCCTATGAAGAACATTCATGGCGGGCCCGCAGTGAATACTTGTACACAGGGCCCAGAATTTGGTGCGACACCCCTGAAACTCATATCAGCATTCCCGCGGCACGCACACTAACCGACTAAGCCAAGAGGGCACTTTAGTGTGGTAATTTCATATAGGATTAGCTGACACATGGCTAAGAAACTTTTCAGTTCTTGTTTTCAGTACATTCACTGGAGAGTCAAGGCCAGCACACCAGAGGGGGAATTTCCGAGGAGGAGGCTGGAACCTCAATTCTCAGAATGACATTTATTATCGCTGTGAAGTGTGAATAAAGCGTGAATATATATTTTGAGCGAGTTTTTTTTTTTGGGGCTCCGAGTGTAAAAGACAAAATACGAGAGCAGTCACCGCCGGGTCTGCTGGCTTTTCAGTGTCCTCATCCCTCCATCTCTCTACTCAGTAACTTTATGGCATTTCACGCGACATGCCCAGCACAAGCTAGGCCCAGGGACAAGAGGGTAATGGAGATGTAAAAATCGTATATAAAATGGCTGTTACAAAATGTATGGGAGCCATAAAATGATCCTGCATACCATTTAAGGCGTAATACACAGCCAATGTTTTATCGATGCATATTGTCGCGCTACAGTAAGCACTACACCTCACGATACTAATATTGCTGATCCTTAACGGCCTTTGTCTTTTATGGTTACGACCCTTCAGTCGCTGGAAATATTGCAGGTTCTACCGGCCTCGCTGAATGAGGGAGGGTTTTGCGAGAGCAGCGATAAGAAAACTCTTGTAGTCTAGGCCAGGGGTCTTCAACAGGGGGTCCGGGACCCCTAGGGGGTCCTCAGAGTTACTAAAGGGGGTCCTCCAAATTTTTGTGTGATAGAAACTTTTTTTCTTCTTTTTTTTATATTAACCACTTGAACCCTAGTGCCCTTATTCTGAGAACTTTAGCCAAAAATAGCACATCTAGAAGCTCACAACGCCTCGCAGTAGGTCGGCTATTTTAGGCAAAGAGGTTTGGTGTAGAGGGGAAAAAGAGCAGACTAAGTACAGAGTGAAAAGTCAAGTTTATTAAGTATTGACGGTTCAAGTGGTTAAATATCTGAAAACACAAATTGACAAGAATCCAAAATACACTGATGATTGTGCTGTCAAACGATGAAACTATATGGAATCTATGTTGGGGGGTCCCTGCTTCATCTCTCTCTCAACTAAGGGGTCCTTGGCCTGAAAACGTTGAAGACCCCTGGTATAGTTGTTGGATTGAGCTGGTCTAGTTGTTGGATTGAGTAGGTATCTTTGTTGCTGAGCAGCGATGAGTAATTTCCTCTCTCTCCCCTTAACATGAACAGTCACCTCTCTGTTATATTCAGTCAGAGGAATTCACATTATGCACTTAAACATTAACAGTTTGTTTGCTAAATATGAACAAATCAAGCATATGGTTCTCGAAGGTAAGGTCCATTTTCTAACCTTCTCAGAGACTAAACTTGATGCCTCTATCACTGACTCTCAGATCGAAATTGACAACTACTCTGTAATCAGAAATGATAGAAACAGATCTGGTGGTGGTGTATGCATGTATGTTCATAACAGTATTAAGTATATCCCCCGCCCTGACCTACAACACAGCTCTTTAGAAACTGTATGGGTGGAAGTGATTCTTAAGAAAGCTAAAAACATACTAATCGGTGCCATCTACAGACCGCCCGACCAAAATGATTTCTGTGAGTTACTGGAGGAGAGCCTTGCACCGGTGGACAATGTTGAAAAATACATTATTGGAGATTGGAACATAGACATGCTTCGTAAAGAAGCTCCTCTATTCAAAAAATTCAATAAGCTTTGTAATCAACAGGGTCTCACTCAGCTCATCACCAAGCCAACTAGGGTTACAGATAACTCTCAAACCACCATAGATCTCATTGTAACCAGAGACAAATCTAAAGTCTCCGCGAGTGGGACTATTGAATGTGGTGGCCTAAGCGACCATGATATAATTTACTGCACCCGTAAAATACATAAGTCCAAAGCTGACGGCCACAAAACAGTTGAAGCTAGAAACCTCAAAACCTACTCTAGCGAAGCCTTTAATCACAAACTGGAGAAATCTGACTGGTCCCCAGTACTAGCTAGCACTCAGGTCGATGAAGCCTGGCTGGGCTTTAAATCCATGTTCAACACTACCCTAGACGAAGTGGCTCCTTTGCGTAGGGTCAGGGTTAAAGCCCGCTCACAGCCATGGTGGAATTCGGAAATCTGTGAATCAATGAAACTCAGAGACAAAAAATACTCTGAGAAACGCAAATATAATCACAAACTCAAAAAAGGCCCCAATAAACACCTTGAAGCCAAATTAGAAATAGTCAGTTTAGAGGCTAATAAACTGAGAAATCGGACAACCTCCTTAATCCTTTCTGCCAAAAAACACTACTTGGATGAGAAAGTTGAGGAAAACATCCACAAACCACGAGACCTATGGAAGCTATTTAAAACCCAGCTAGGCTGTGGTGCTAAACTTAGATCCATAGCCAGCAACATATCCATCCAAACTCCCATAACCCTCCTCACTGACAGTCTCGATGTAGCCAAAAATCTCAACATCTATTTCACCTCCATGGCCAAAAATCTGGTCAATAAACTGCCCGCTCCATCTGGGCTGTTTGGTGTTAGGCACATCTTGAAATTCTACAGGAACCTTGGGGTATGCAAAGACAATTTTAAACTTACCACGGTGACAACTGATGAAGTGTTTAAAAAACTTCGCACCCTACCTCAATTCAAGGCCGCTGGCCATGATAAAATCGCCCCCAAATTTCTCATAGACTCAGCTGCCACCATTGCCCCAATCATTACCCATATTATTAATTTATCTATCAAGCAGGGTTATGTCCCCCAGGACTTCAAATTAGCTAAGGTAACTCCCCTGCACAAAAAAGGCAGTAAACTTGACCCTGGCAACTACAGGCCAATCTCAATCCTTAGTTCCATCTCTAAGGTAATGGAAAAAATTGTCTATGAACAGGTGGCTAAATATCTTGAAGAGAATAAACTGATCTACGAGTTCCAGTCTGGCTTCAGAGAGTCCCATTCCACAGATACATGCCTCATCTATTTGAATGATTACATCAAACGTGAAATTCACGATGGCAAATATTGCGGCATGGTCATGCTGGACCTCCAGAAGGCATTTGACACCGTCGATCATTCTATTTTGATTGAAAAACTCAAAGCTATTGGTCTTGATAGCACAGCAGTGAGATGGATGCACTCTTACTTGGTGGGGAGGGAACAGATGGTGGAAGTCAACGGAACCCTGTCCCCCCCCCTCCCAGTAAACTGTGGAGTACCTCAAGGGAGTATACTAGGACCACTGTTGTTCTTAATATACGTAAACGACATGTCATCTGCTTGTGACTGCAATCTGTTTCTGTTCGCGGATGACTCGGCTCTCCTAGTGAGCCGAGTCTCTCTCCAGAGACTTATTGCAGGTTGAAAAGGCCCTTAACTGTGAACTTAACAAGATCTGCACCTGGCTCAATGACAACAGACTCTCAATTCACCTAGGCAAAACTGAATGTATCCTCTTTGGATCTAGTCAGAAACTTAGCCTAGTTGAGAACTTAACAATTAAAGTAGGTGACACTGTGATAGAAAGAAAAAACTACATCTGCTACCTGGGTTGCATCCTGGAGGCTAACCTATCCAGTGAAAAAATGACCACCAAGGTAATCAATAAAGTCAACCAACGAATTCGCTTCTTGCAAAGGGTTGCCCCGCTGATCAATACTAAATCCCGAAAGACACTAGGAGGAGCTCTTATTGGGCCCCTCATTGATTACGGAGTCCTTGTCTGGTATCGCGACGCCCCAGCCGCCTTAAAGTTAAAGCTTCAAACAGCCCAAAACAAACTAATTAGGGTTGTGCTTGGTCTCCCTCCTCTGACCCACCTTACCAATCATCACCACGAAAGCATGGGATGGCTCAAAGTAGCTGACAGAGTACAGCATCTTGCAATGGGCCTGGTGTACAAGATACACTACACCTCCAAGATTCCCATGTACCTGACAAACTACTTCTTAAAGGTCAAGGATGTTCACGACCACAACACCAGAGGCAGCTCCACTAATCATCATCAACGTAGATTTAACACTAAACAAGGCTCTAACTCGTTCTCCTGCTACACCATCAACATGTGGAACGCCCTTCCTCAAGCCCTAAAGGAGAGCAAATCCCTAGCCTCCTTCAAAATTGGTATGAAAAGTCACCTTCAGACAGCTGCTACCCGTGACTTGTAAATAGACTAAGCCCCCATGCCCCCCCCCCCCTTTTATTATTCTTTTTTCTGTCTTTGTATTTGATGTCATGCTTTTGAAACTGATATTATCCTAGATAAAGTACTATGTTCTATCCGTCTGTCTTTCAATGTTATATGAGATACTTAAAGTGTGGTTCCTGTGGAAATAAGCCTCGGCTTTCTAGGATCTCCTTTTAGTTGACCTTGTACCAGTGATTTGTACTGTCATGAAACTGTACTTTTTTCTATTGCAAACTTCTAATAAATTCTTCAATCAATCAATCAGTGAAGGTCTTTACACAACGGCGAATTAGCGAAGCGTCGCGAAAAAGCGACCTGGAAAAGCGAAGAATTCGCCTTAAGCCTTTCCCATACACACCAAAGTAAAATTCGCCAAATTGAATAAAGTGATCTGTTGTGTGCATTGTTTGGGGCTGGCTCACATTATCACATCACATCACAGCAGAGAGGATAGAGTGAGCTTTCTTTGATACAGAGAGAGAGGAATTCGCCTGCGAACATTCGCTAAATTCGAAACAAGAGCGAATAAATAATAGACGCTTTTTCGAAATTCGCTGCGGTGTGGAAGCTTCCATTGACTTAAAGAAGTTTTAAAGAAAAGGCGAATTATTCACAAATTCGCTATTCGCTAATTCGCCCCCGGTGTGTAAAGACCTTCAGCCTTGACTCTGAGAAGCCCACTTAGTCAGCTGGATATTTATCACACCGGCTGAGCCTTTGTTTTTTCCCCCAAGACGATTCTGATCAATATCTTGTATTTCTCTAGCTGCGCTGCAAGGCCTACATTCCAACACGGCAGCCTAACAATGAGCTATTAGGCTGCCACAAATATGTGCCAAAAGGTGCTGTTCCTGTTCTTAGAAACCCTCATTTGTAGGTCTTACAGGCACTTTTTCTTGCCGTGCCTTGTTTTTCCTTGTTTTCTATGCATTTCATCCGTGAGATATACTGGTACTTGATTGATCTTTAAGCACTTTTACATTTTTCTTTTAATGTAGTACTATAAATAGAAATTCTACATTCCTTGATAGTGTAAGGGTTAGCTGCTAGGGTTAGGGTTATCTAATGTAGGCATGCTGAAGAGAAATATCATAAGCCGAGGTGTGGAATATACAAGATATTTTTTTAACATGATCAAGGAACAGAGGGTGTCGAACTCACTGTTTACGTACACAGCTGTCACTTGGCTTTGTTTTTCATTCTGTTTATTATTAAGAAATAGCTACTTTAATTATGGTCTTCTTTTCACTGCTTGCAGACACCTGAATGTCAGGAATCACGTTCTGAAAAGTTATTTTCATAACATCATTAATTAACATGTCTAATGTGTCATCTGTGAGTGCAGTTAGGCTACAGTATGTGTCCAGATTCATAGCCAGATCCCCCTCCCAATCCTAGCAATGCTGCCATCTCTCGTGTGTGTGTGTGTGTGTGTGTGTGTGTGTGTGTGTGTGTGTGTGTGTGTGTGTGTGTGTGTGTGTGTGTGTGTGTGTGTATGTGTGTGTGCGCGCGCACACGCGCGCGTGAGTGTGTGTGAGAGAGAGGGAGAGAAAGAGAATCTAAAAATCCATCCCGTCCACTGTAACATTATCACAGAGACAAAAATCCATTTATCTCAGAGTGAGTTTTTGGTCAAAACAAGCTTTTTTCTACGGTCCCTAACTTTGGAACCAATGATTGCGGATAAAATGTTATTTTTCCGATGGAAAGATGAGAGACGAGTCTTTCCATCTTCTCCTCACAAAGTTAGTAAAAATGGGGGTGGCGAGTTTGACATCCCTGCGAGTCTAGGGAGATGTCATTAACACATTGGCCGCCATTTTAACATTGACTGTATGGCTCTCCTGCCATTTTGTTTAATAAAAAAATTGATATATTTTTTTTATATTGACATTTTTCCTAAATTCTGTATTTTTTCGACAATGTCATAAAGAACCTCAAATGAAACAGGACAAACTCTAGTCTCACCGAAAAATAAAATAAATAAATAAAAACCTTTTTTTTCTATAGTTGCAGCCATCTCAAAATAGCCATTTTTGACCAAAATCCAGCTATAATTGAAAGAACTGGAGATATTGACCTTTTTGTGATTGATGGCTTTTCGAGCGAATAACTCAGTTGATATTTGTATTTATGGCGTCAGGCACTTATCAGATAAGTGTACTAATGTAATTATGTAATAGGAATTATTTTTAGAATTTTCTGTTTAGAAAAATGCAGAGAAAAATATTTTTATATGCTATGTCTGACCAAAAACAGCAAGTTCACATTGATATACTATTACTGCTACAGTATTCTACAAGTCTGCTACAAGTCACTTGGGGGCGCTGTCTCTCTGTTTCTGTGTGTAAATGCTAGTTGCGCTCTGTAGGCCTACAGGTGCACACACACACATTGACATCAAAGGGGGCATGAGTCTTTACAACCAGTAAGACTCCCTAATCGGGAGATAAGCGACCGTTGGTCGCTTATCTCCACAAATATCACAACCTCCACCTCTCACGTCATACGGGTAGCCATAGTTACACCTGGAATGTTGAATCTCCATATATGGAGATAACCTACGCATCACACAAAGTCTGACCTCACCAGCCCATACTTGGGCATGGACGACTTATATCTCCATATACGGAGATGGCCATATATGGAGATACGATGACATCACAGAGTCCACAGCTGATGATGTGGCGTGATGTCATACAATACACAAACAAGCCCTATATAAAGGGGCAATTCTCACCAGGGAAGAGAGCATTGCCTGGAATGTTGAATCTCCATATATTGAGATAACCTACGCATCACACAAAGTCTGACCTCACCAGCCCATACTTGGGCATGGACGACTTATATCTCCATATACGGAGATGGCCATATATGGAGATACGATGACATCACAGAGTCCACAGCTGATGATGTGGCGTGATGTCATACAATAAACAAACAAGCCCTATATACTGATGCGATACGATGACATCACAGAGTCCACAGCTGATGATGTGGCGTGATGTCATACAATAAACAAACAAGCCCTATATACTGATGCGGAGATATGAGCAGGGCAAAGGTGTGACGTGTGACGTGTGACGTGTGACCGACCGACGGACGGCCGGTGGAGGTTTTCATAGTAAACTGCTCCCTGACGGTCGCAATAACACTTCTAGAATACACCTCTAGAATGGATTGCTATGACATTTGTTCAACAAGGTGATCAGCAATCTCTCAACACGTCGCTCTGCGACACTTTGAGAGCTTGTAGAGCTTGTAGATCTGCTATTTTCACATTCTAGCACATGTTAGAAAATGTCTCCCCCTGCCCCTAAAAAATCCTCTGCACTGCCCTGGCAAGAGCAGGGCAGACGCAGTTTGCTAACGAGGCGAGGCTGTAGTTGATCGATCGCTTGTTGGCTGTAGTTGATGCTTGTTTTGGTGGAGCGTGGGCCAGGGACCCCCACGCCCACCTGGTTCCCTAAGTGTTGGCTGGAGACCAGGGGACCCCCTTTGTGAGACCCCATCGACAGGGACCACTTGTCCCTGCAACTGGATCATGTGAACTTTATGTAACAAATGATCGGCTTATTGATTGATTTTACAATGTTATGTAACTCCGCACTGCTCTGGGAGGTCGGCGAAGCGTTGGACCCGCGGACCCCTTATTGGTTCCGTTAGAAAGGCGACCAGGGACCCCCACCTTTACAAAGGCGATCATGGCTTGTTTGTGGACTAAATACCATTACAAAACTAATATTATAGCCTGGATATTTGGATTATAACCCAGGGTGTGGATTCAAATCAACCATCATCATTATCAGGTACGTTTTAGAAGCATTTATATGGCGAATTGGCGATAATTGTGTGTTTTGTGTCTTGAGAGAGAGAGAGAGAGAGAGAGAGGCAGATCTCACTGATAGCACTGTTTTTTTATGGGACTGAACACCATCAGGGGGTCCAACAGGGACCACTGAAACAGAGATATAGTGGTCCTGGAGGGAAGCACACACACACACACACACACACACACACACACACACACACACACACACACACACACACACACACACACACACACACACACACACACACACACACACACACACACACACACACACACACACACACACACACACACACACACACACACACACAGCTGTTCTCACACTTTTTTTTCTTCTCTTTTTTTTTCCGGCAGCCAGCCTTTTGAGCTCAAATGCGTCTTTTGCCAGTTCACTGTGGGTTATGGGGAGATTTATACATTTGTATTGCAATTTATACATTATTACAGTATTTTTTTCAAACACACTTACTTTGATGTGTGATATTTTAGGTTCCCTTTAAGATAAAAGGCTCAGACTTTGTGACGGGCTGTGGAAGAATGTAATTAAACATTACATTATATAAAAGCAAATTCTCGGGACTATCGGGCCTGGCGGGGAACGACATTGGGATTTTCTCGGGACTATCGGGGGAGGCGGGGAATGAGTTAATGAAACCTAATTTAGGATCTGCAGGACTGACATAGACTAACTTTTTTTTTAAATGTATTTCCCGTTTTCTCTTTGTACAGGGTTCACAACACGTTATTTGTGTATCAAATGTGTATGTGTTATGTACTGTATGTAGTATGATAGGTTTCGGTGTGTGAATGAATGTGACCGCAGACAGTACTAATCTTCTAATGAAAATGGCTGCCAAGGTCTGCTGCCACCCTGCACAGAGACCAGTAATCACACACTGCAATGCCCAGTCACTGCCCATCCGGAACCACGCCAAGGCACAGCAGCAACTCATCACTCTGTGGTATGTGCGTGCGTGCGTGCGTGCGTGCGTGCGTGCGTGTGTGACTCCCTGCCAGCCTGCAAGGAGAAATGAAGACTCGATCTGATCCCCGGACACAGTAGGTCACCGAGTCCCCCGAATGGCATGTGAAAAATATGCTGATGGGGCAAATTAAAATGAGAAGTATTTCGCCGCAGTTAGACAACACTGTTGATGTTGCTGCTGATCTAGCTATTTGGTGCCTGGTTATTTTTTTGGCAGGAAAATTGTCTACGTTTATATTGTGTGTTTATCCAAAGCGCTTAACAACGTGCATTATATTCACCGACCCTAACACACATACGGTATATTCATGTGCATGTCGTCACTGTTGGGCAGAAACCTCGTATCTACAAGTTTTAAATGTGTACGTTTCTTCGTAAAGTAAAGCCCTGCTTCAACACACAAGACTGTCGCACAAAACTAGGAAAAATAATTTTGTAACTATTTTAAATCATTTTTAAAACGATAAATACAAAACAAACGGTTTTGGACATACAAGATTTCCACCCGACAACAACGATGTGCAACAGTGTAGTGTATATGTTAGTTAGTTTGAGAAACCAGTTAGATTGGGAAAGGAGCGCTTGTTTTAGTTCACCTGGATGTGGAAGAAGTTCACCTGGATGTGGAAGAAGCCCATGCATTAGTCCCACGCTGGTGAATGCTAACCTGGTGAATGCTACTATGCCTAAACCTAACCCTAACCTCAGTAAAACTATGCCTAAACCTAAACCTAACCCTAACCTCAGTAAAACTATGCCTAAACCTAACCCTAATCCTAACCTCAGTCAAATTATTCCTAGTTCCCCGAAGGAGGCACCACCTGCTCCACCTTGTGCCCAAAAAACGAGCGCTCCTGTTCTCAATCTAACTGTATCTCAAACTAACTGTGACATAATAC
The DNA here is from genome assembly GCF_963921795.1 of Nannobrachium achirus. Taxonomy (NCBI): domain Eukaryota; kingdom Metazoa; phylum Chordata; class Actinopteri; order Myctophiformes; family Myctophidae; genus Nannobrachium; species Nannobrachium achirus. The sequence goes on from NC_137816.1 coordinate 47,434,156, forward strand.
ACAGTACATGTACAGTATGTGTGTGTGCGTGTTCTACAGTGTGTCCTTTCCTACCTTGCAGGAGCATATTGCACAGCGGTCAAAGCTGGGTTTCCAGTCTTCTCCGTTGCGTCTGATGACCTCGTCCTGCGGACAGTCCCCCGTGCACGCCGGACCGGACGTGCACACGCAGTCGTAGCCCCCTGGGAGGTTCACACACACGCTGTCGTTCCAGCAGGTGTGTGTCTGCATACTGCACTCATCGATATCTGCAAGAACCCCGAAAAGTATCAAAGAGCACAGTTAGGGCCACGCCGCCTGCATACCCACACTGTGCAAACCCAATTCAATCCAAACAGCTGACAAAACACATGATGTTGGTGTATTTGCACTTGTATCTTATTTTGATAACCTCACAAGCAGGAAGTGCTTCTCATTCATTCTCAAGATCTTGCCAGCGGCAGCTACATGTTGCTGCTGTGCTTCATCATGTACAAATGGCATTGTCTGTAAGCTGATTTTTAGCATAGAAGTGTGCATTTGTTTGATAGTTCATACAGTAGGTGCATAATTCTCATGTGTGAAGTGTACAGTATGTTTGGTTAATATGCTAACTTATGCTGCCATGCTAACTAGTCATGCTTGCTAATTCATGTTTCAGTTTGTTTTTATTTCATTATAAGGGTTTGTAATGCTGACATGTACCCACACTTATCGTCTTTATGAGAAGTTGAAGTCTTAAATTCACTTTGTAAACAACAGCTAATTAGACCTCTTATGCAGGGACGTGCTGGCCATTGGGAAAAGCGGGACAACTCCCGAACGGCCGGTTCATTCCCGGCCGGTCCAGGCCGGCCATTAGGAAAAAAAATTAAATAAAATGTCGGCCTTCGTTCCATTTTGGGGGCTGGTCAGCCAACAAAGTGAATCGTCACTGTCGGGCAGAAACCTCGTATCTCCAAGTTTCAAATGTGTAGATTTTTTTCGCACAAGGCCGTCGCACAAAAGTAGTGAAAACAGCAGATCTCGCCTCGCGGTGCGAGGCGTTGTGTGCTTCTAGTTTTCACTAGTTTTTACTAGTTTAAATCATTTTTTAAATGATAAATACAAAACAAACGGTTTTGGACATACAAGGTTTCCACCCAACAACGACGAAACATAACTCATGTAATTGGCCCACTGGCTTGTCACTTGTCATGATCTGAAATGGCAAATGTTTGAGTAGCAGCAGCAGCGCTATAGAGAGAGATCTCTCTCTATAGCGCGCAATGAGGGCCTCTACAACTCTTTTTCCCGGGCTGAATCACGGGCCCAGCACGCCCCTGCTCTTATGTTTGTGTTTGTGAAATGTTGTGTAGGCCTCATACTATTTTTGTCTTTCTACTCCATAATGTTGTATCATCCTTATTCCTGTTTCTCTCATTTTACAGTTTCACACTTTCCTGTTTAGCTGTCTGCATGAGCACCCATTGTGTCAAATAAACTTGACAAATGTATTTGGTATTTTTCTTACCTTGAGTTTCCATTCCTACAGCACCCATATTTTACTGTATTATTATTATCTGTGCCTAATAATCACTTAAGATGCAGCATAGATTATGTTAAATTCATGAAAATGCATCACACTTTACTTAGCCCCGACAATGAAGCTTTATGATGGATTATGCATTGTTATAGATGCATCCATATGTATGTCACTTTACTTAACACATACAATGATGACTCATGATACTTCATGGGCTATTATAACATACTATGAGTCATTACTACAGTTGACTTGAGTTGTGTGTATAGGTAATCATAATGTACTACAAGCAGTCAGTCAATAGTGCATTATAATGCACTACGAGTGTCCTCATAATGCATTATAGATGTTGTCTTCATAAGTATTCAAGAGCATCCATAGAATACTTGTACTTAACTCATTGAGTGCCAATCCCGAACTAGTTCGGCTTTATTATCGTATCGCAGAGTGCCGATCCCGAACAAGTTCGGCTTTGAAAAAAAAAAAATGATTTTTTTTTTTTTTTTTTTTTTTGGACCCCATCAAATCTGGTGAACATGATTTCAATCGCGATTTTGCATGTTCCACCCCCATACAACCCCATCTAACATACAGGGCAGCCATGTTTGTTTACATAACATGTAAAACATAATGGCGATTATCTCAAGAATGCCTGAACGGATTTCCAATCGGATTTTTTTGTTTGAAAGCTGTGAACAAACTGCACAAATCCACTCCAATGCAATCCAGGATTGCATTGGATTTTTTAGAGCTCATTCTTCTCTGTTTGCATGAGGTGTGCAAGGTTTAATCATGGCTAAGTTGACGAAAATAAGGCTTCTAAAATGCTTGGTAGCCAATAGCTAACTTCAAGCTAACTTCATCCTCTTCCTGTACATGCACAAAGGAAAGTGTTCAGGCAAGTCATGGCTGCAGGGCTTCTGCATATACCAGCATATCTCTATGGGATTTTCTATGGCCACTGGGCGCCCTCTAGTGGTGAAAGGGGTGGCACTAAATGAGTTAATTATAAGTGTCATTATAGTGTTGTATGACTGTTGATATAGTGCTTCATAAAGCATTATGTGTGTTTATGAGTGTAGTTATGAAGCATTATGAATGCATTATAATGCATTATGAATGCCCTCATAATGCATTATAAATGTGGGCTTCATAGAAAGTGTTACCCTTTTTTCTTATTTCCACATAAAACATAAATTATTTTTTCATGTCAAGGACCCCTAGAATTATATGTACAGCATTGGACCGTGGAACCTCATCTCAAAATATTTTGTTCCAGGGACCCAGAGAAAGAAAGATTGGAGTTGCAAATTTCATGATTTTTCAAAAATATCTGCTGTTTTTTAATAGCTACAGTATAAAATAATGGTTAAAGTGGTTAGAATCTGTGATTTCACCACTCCAGAATGGCTCTAGCTTTTGCAAGATCAGGTAAGAATCTGTGCTGGACAGATCCGATGCCGCTGTTTGTTTTTGTTTTTCCTTCTGTTTTTTCCTAGTCAGCAAGATCAATATCACATTGAGTATTTCATATTCTCCCCAAAAATAGTGGAGTGGAGGCAAAAGTTTGGAAATAATCGTAATATGTATTCTACTGATCATTCCCACTAAGTTTCATGAAAATCCATCTATTATTGAGTTATTTTGCTAACATACAGACAGACTGGGGCGAAAGCATAACCCAGTTCCACCCCATTGGTAGAGGTAAACATTTTACTCTTGTTCAGACTTGGGGCCCAAACTTCATACAGTGCATGCAGCACTACAACATGTCAGTCTCTTATGACCTTGCAGTGAATTGCACAAGGATGGGAGGCCTGTCACAATGAAATAGGAGTTGCATGTAAATGAGATGTTACTTTTGTGATGTTAAGTTACTGCGATAAGATCCCCGAGGACGACGTCTAAACCTGACAACTCTGGAATAATGTAACTGTGGAATACCTTCCTATTTATGATCCAATTCAACAAGAATAGCTGTGCATGGATCTGTGTGTGCTTTTATGAATTGCGAGTGCCTTTTGGGTATGCCCTCGTGTCTGTGTGACATGTTGCAGTGCATGCTGTACTGTAGGTAACAGTCTGATGAGGACACGGCCTACTGAGCCCAACAATGATTGCCCACTTTTTGAACAGTTCAACTCGGGAAGTGAATTCCCATTGAGTTACCAGTACCTGCTCACCCCTGTCAGTCACTAAACCTGAACCAACCTATACTGTACCCAAAGACATTCTTAACTCATTTCCTGCGATCCCCGTCGAAACCGGAGATTTCCCGCTGTACCACTCTGCGATGCCCGAGGAGCCCGAAGATTTAATTAGCTTTAATCATTATGAAACGATTAAAAGTATGGTCACTGTATATAGCCGATTCGAAGACTTTAGGCCCGCCTCCTAACTGTATCCGGTCGTATTTCCTGTTTAGACCGGATCTAGGTTTCCATATCCGGTCTGCGAGCCAATCATAGCTCCGGGCCCATAAGTTTCCATGTAAACAAGGAAGCCTCCTGCTCGCTCATATCATCGTCTTTTTAAAAAAATTTGATATCTGTTTGATTCTTGTGCCCGCCTGGCATATGATCCTCGCACATATTGTCTGCTATGTGCGCGAACGTGTCCACGTGTTACCATAGCGCACAGCTGGCCGTTTCCAATGTTTTCTTATGTAACACTGGCGGATACAGCAGGGGTAACAGCCTGGCAACGGATTTGTCTATTCCAATGGATTTTTTTTTATTCGAAAGCTGTCATCTTGTCTACCGGTCTACTACATGAGTCGCGCACAGATCATGCACTATGCGTGCACGTGCCCACGTTAAAAGGTAAGGACAATTTGGCAGGAAAACAGTTCAGCCTATGTTTAAAATAGCAGCATATGAGTTAAATACTCCATAGATACTGTAGGTCCTTATATGAAGAGCTTTAAGCCTCGGCTCGAACTAAGCCAACCAACTATGAAATAATTCATGACCATGAAAAGATAATTATTTCAACTACGCATCCCATATTTATGGTAAGTCTACCTTGGAGGGCTATGACATTATGGCTAATAATAAAATGCTCTATGCAGAAAATGAAAGGTTTTTCTTTTCCTTCTTTTTTTCTCTCACTTCCGGAAACTCACTATGGTGTAGTGTGGAGGTAAAATGCATAAATAGTAGTCATTTTATTTGTCAAGTCCAATTGGTCTTGACAAATACATTTTTATTTTTCATGTTCATAATGATGTTCAAGGTTTCTCGTCGAAAACGTTGATGCACATTCATTACAAAGTGATCCATAATTCCTCAAACACACTTATTATGTTCCTTTTCTCCAACTACTGAGTTCTCCAGGGAGACTCAGTCCATATCCACAGCTTGCAGGAAACATTTGAAATACCTCGCTGTGGCATCTGGTCACAAAAGCAGTGTTGGGGAAGTTAACTCTCAAAGCTTTGTTTTACAAGCTCCAATTACTTTCTCCTCAAAGAACCTTAGCTATGTACAGCAAAGCAAACCTCAACAGAATTTGCTTTGCAGCAGATATCAAATAAGTATGAAATGTCCAGTAATATATTCACATTTTTCACAGACATAAATAAAGTGCCAGAAACAGCAATGGAGTGTATTCAGAAATTGGAATCATAAAAAGTGCCAGTGCCAGCATGGTGGCCTGTGTTGCCAAGAGAAACTGAGGCCTCAGCCTCAGTGCCTATTCTTTTTTTTCCATGGCTTGGATGTGGAAAAGGTCCCTTTAGTCTTGTTTGTTTAGTTATTCATACTGCAGTATCGCCCGTCTGATGTTTGGCAGCATGAACAGATTGTGGCTGGGGTGTCGAGTGTCTTTGATGATCCACTTAGCCTTGGCTACACACCGATATGCCCTGGAAGGAGAGAAGCTCACCTCCAACAATGTGCTGGGCCTGCTGGGCCATCTGTGGCTGAGGTTGGTACAGTTCCCATACCAGGTGTTGCTGTTGATGGTGCTGCTGTAGAAGGATGAAGGGGCTCATGCTGAATTTCTTCAGCCGTTTGAGGCAGTGCAGTTGCTGAGGCTTTTTCACCACATGAGTGGTATGTGTGACCAAAGCTATTTACCTGAACAGCAATCAACCACATGTGATAGCACATGAGCATCATTAATGGAGACTAGTTTCCATGTTGCACGTTTGGAATTGTATTGTCTTGACATGCATCTGCAGTAGCCTATTGTGTTGACACTCAGATCATCAAGTCAAAGTAGATCAAAGTAGTCTTCCAGGGGCACGCATTGGCCGTGTTGAGCATAGTTGGTCAAACGTGCTGAAAATCCAGGAATGGGCAAGGGTTCATCTGCTCCTCACCAAACAGCACCAATCCATCTTCTTCTGAACCACTTTTAGACCAATGTGGAGATTTAAGCACTAATAGTCACCAACAAGATAGTTACCAATCTACAAGTTCACAATTGCAAATACTGTAGCACATCTACAAGTTCTCAATGTTCCGTCGTTTTTGTCATTTCAATAAAAAGAGAAAGGAAAGAAGAAGAGAGGGGCAGAGGGAATGAGGGGAGAGAGGGGAAGATCTTGCCTGGCGTTGCCAGCCTCTATCACACACTTCGTTTTGGGAAGAGAGTCTGGGATTTCAGGAAGAGTTTTCATTTCTGGGGTTTGCCCCAAACCACGTGCCCCAAGCTTACAGAAACCACGTGCCCCAAGCATACAACCCTGATTGGCCAACCCTTGAAGCTGTTTGAGGAAATAGAATCTCAATGGATCGGTGCCAGACCGTACTACAACACCACTACCGCCAGGGGGTGTTGTTGTGTTCGGTCTGGTTTATTAACCAGGCAAGGAAAGATCACTAAAAAACAAACAATGTATCTACATTATGCACATAGTTGCGACCGAAAGACACAGTTTACCATGAGAAACGTCACAGATTGTCCTCGTGTAGACACATGTACCCTGATGTCATAAATATGAATTAATGATGCCCTGTTAGAGAGATCCCTTTTGATGCCAGGGGGAACAAATCCCTTTTATGCCCATATATGGAGATCCCTGTGATGCCAGGGGAACAAATCCCTTTTATGCCCATATATGGAGATCCCTGATGTCCACAACCTTGATGTCCACATCACTGTGGCGCGGGGCGAGGTCGCTTGTCGTCCTGAGGTGTCTTACTAGTACATATAGGCTTAAACATAAAGTGCGATCCAAATGGAAGCCGCTCTGTTAACTGGAGGTTCTGACCTAGTCTTGTTCCTTTGGCTATTAGCAGCACTTTGTTCAATCTCCGTTCCAAACACTAGCTATAGGAAACAACAGTTTAGGCTCCCTGTGAAGAAGAGGTTTTCCAATCCCGTAGCCTCTGTTCAATCTAACTAAGTGGGAGTCTTTCAGAGTGAAAACAAACAAACACAGCTTGCCTGCTATGCCCTGCCTCTTGTCTGTCTGCTACCCACCTTACCTGCACCTTCTGCCTGCCTGTGTGAGACACAGTGCAAGGCAATGACAGCACCCTGTTAGTGTCGCCCAGAC